>NC_143048.1:5957500-6250000 GCF_057628025.1 Oncorhynchus mykiss
GTATGTAAACAATTGTTGTAAAAATTACTTGTGTCATGCACGAAGTAGATGTCCTCACCGACTTGCCAAAACTATATTTTGTTTACAAGAAATTTGTGGAGTGGTTGAAAAACGAGTTTTAATGACTCCAACCTAGGTGTATGTAAATTTCCGACTTCAACTGTATATAAAAAAAATCAGCTTTTTGACTGTGCTGAGCCTTTCGATTAAGACCAAAATGCACATTTTGTAGCCAGTTTTGTCTTTGTGGCTGTGGAATCTGACTTTGACTGTGGAATCTGACATTGTGGAAACCCATAACGGGTGGACTGGCAGCCATTAGCTGTAGCAGCAAAGCAGGAAGTGCAAACAGGAAGTTAAAGCAGGAAGTGTACCAATCAGTATATGCTGTGATTTGTTGATTCAACTGATATTCCAAATAATATATTCCATTTCATGAGCCACATAGGTTAACATCATTTGAATGAACATTCAACATTTCAGCAAGGAGCAACACAGTTTCATCACGATGTTCAAAGTCCATGTTAACGCAGAAACAGACTGTCTTCAGTCAGCTAAAATAACCGGCTATGACGGTTCATTTATTTTCATGGTCTTTGTCTATAACCGTCGGTTACACTGTTGTACGGTAATTGTGCCAGCCCTAGTGTTGCAGCGAATTGTCTGTATTTCATCAGTCCAGGCTACATTTGAGTGGAGGAAAATCAATTACTGTCAGGCAATACGCAATTGAGACAATCAAATTAGTTCATTAGTAGCAGGTAGAAATGTTTCTCATCCCACCGGGGGAGCAGGGGAGCAAGGGAGCACAAGGTCAGATGGAGATCACAGATAGCTTGCACGTCTTCATCCACATAAATCAAGGAGGCATCCGATACGCTCAATGAAAGCATTCGCAGGAGGGCAGGCTAAGAGATACTAGACACAAGGACAAAATCAATTAGGATTGTATTGAGGAAACACTCTTCAATTAATGAACATTTATCCCAATTAAAATGATGATATAAGCTCACTAGAGTCTGTGGAACTGAATTGTAATTAAGATGGTTATTATAACATTAATCAAAAAGCTATTTTTGACCCGAAATATGTTGAACATGGAAACAAGCACTTTCAAGCGACTATAAGATTTCCATTACGCCCACAATGATTTTTCCATAACGACAGAGAAATGTTTTATTTTGAGCACAAAGCTGCTGCTCTGCTTGTGTACATGTCAATGTACATGGTGTGTCTGTGACCGATTCCTCGTTCTCTCCTGTTCCTCTCTTGAATCTTCACAGTGCAATGTAATGACTCCGGCGACATCATTGGCAATAGTTTTATGCATTCATAAATTACTTCAAATTCAGGTGGTGGCACTGGCCAGGGCCCAACCTTAGGCCTTGAAAGCTCTCCTCAATGTCAGGTGTCTCACGGTCAAGCGCCTGGTTGGATCCCTGTCACCCTTTAGCCAGGCTACCTTTCATTAGCCAGGACGTTAACAGCAGGTTTGGGAACTGTATGTAAAAACCTCAAATCGAACTCCGGGAAGGGTGTAAAAAAAAAAAACGTAGACAGGCTGGAATCAGTAGACACATCGATGCTTTATGAAGCCGCTGGTGCATTTGGCTCATTATGATCAGGAACCATATAAATTAGTTTATGGCACGCAGAGAGCTTCTAATGAAAGAGTGGTTATGACACAAGCTGAAGTAGGGGGAAGTTGAAATATCTTCCCCCATAACAATAAAAATGAACTCCAATGTTAATTGAAGCGCTATTTATTGTCGGGGCCTACTTGCTCTTTGGCGACGGCGCACGGTTGGCAACCCCTAGCTTATGATATTTATCTTAGCACTGTAATTTTGAGTGTCCTCTGCAGTTGTTAATGATGTCTCTTCTTGACACTCCCGGGATTGGTTCCCTCGCTAGAGAACATTAGTCTGCTAAGATACAATTTAGGAATCTGGCTTCTAACCTCCACACAGTATAAACTACTACTTCACAGCATTTGGAATTATATTCACGTAAAAGTGGTTTTGACCAGCTATCCATCATAAAGTTCTGTAATTATGCATTTCAAACTGTCAACAAGGTCTATTAGTATACCGTATCTATCCTTCTGTAGCAATTCACCTCAATTGTCCCTGTTCTTAGTATGCATTTTATTTTGTGGAAATACCCCGTGTATTTGACCGCCATATGAAAATGTCAAGTGAGCTCTTCGTCAACATTTATCTAGCAACGTAATATTGCAAGAGAACTGCAGCAGAGGTCCATGTCCTGACAGACTATAACTTGTTGCCACAGGGATTGTTCCCAAAGGTTTGACTGCTTAAGGTACAGCCTGGAAATATCCGTCTGGCAAAGGTTGAGCTAAACTGAGTGAGATTATTGCTCTCTTCTCTATCTAACCTTTTGCCACCTCCCTGAGGAGACTTCAGAAAAACTAACTCCAAAGGCCTGTTCTGTGACCAACTTTTCTGGAGGTGACATTTTTTTTAAACACTCAAACTGCCATCCAAGTCATTTGAACTTTATGTGAATTTCTAATTGTAATATTTCTGCCATTTTTAGAGTCATACACATCAAAAGGTTGCCGTTTCATGATATTCAGTATTTTTATATCTTGGTATGCTGCACAGACATTTGATGAAAGAGGAGCAATGTACAGTAATAGATGCTATTTATACATTCATCTCTGCCTGTCCACACTTAGCTGGTAAATGTATGAGATGTATTGCTACCGGCTGTCATGCCTTACTCAGGTGGGCGTTTAGTTTACTTTCTGGCTCCACTTTCAGAACTACCACTGGACGACTATGACCCAAATGGGGAGCTGATTTCAATTTGCTCACCCCTCTTTTTACGCTGATGCTACTCTCTGTTCATCATATATGCATAGTCACTTTAACGATACCTACATGTACATACTACCTCAATAAGCCTGACTAACAGGTGTCTGTATATAGCCTTGCTACTCAAATGTCTTTTTTCTGTTGTTTTATTTCTTTACTTACACACACACACACACACACCTTTTTTTATTTGTATTTTTTTCACACCATTGGTTAGAGCCTGTAAGTAAGCATTTCACTCACTCTACCTGTTGTATTCGGCGCACGTGACAAATAAACTTTGATTTGATGTTACAGTATATCTACTCTCTTTGAATACTGAATTGTCTTTGGTGGGGGAGTTGGACAGAGATAGTACAGTAACCGTGTCTGTCTGCATTTTTAAGATGCACTTGTGGAAATGTGCTTACTGTATGGAGTTTGTGGGTTCTTTGATAAAAGCACACATCAGAATCCCATTCCACCCTTCATGGGATGAAGAGATTTTTGATTTGGATACTCGTTAGATACTACTGCACTGTTGGAGCTAGGAACACAAGCATCTTGCTACACCCGCAATGACATCTGCTAAATATTTGTACGTGACCATTCAAATTTGATTTGATTTGATGTAGACATATGTTGCTTGATATGGATGTTTGGATATGCCCACTGGACAGTGGGTTATCAAACTGCAACCGATGGAAATGTTGCTACATGGTATTTTTACCATGGTAAATGTTTTCCACTGCTGAGAACCAACCAATAGTGATGCTGTGGTTCGCCAAACCCACTGCCATTGTTTTGAGTTACGATTCACATCATGGTTCAAATGGTTTATGCATTCATGTTCCCTGGGACCGCGATTATTCACCAGGTCCTACATTGTAAATGTGCATGAAAAACTACAATACATGAACACCTGGTGGTGTTCTCCAACTGGCCTAGGAAGATTCAAAGTCATGGAGTCATGTTGCTTGCCTTATATACCTTAGTAGGATACCTTTGGGATTCACACAAGGACACACTTAGTGTAGATCCTCTAGCCAGGGTCAAGGGTCAGTGTATCTGGCTGGGGTCTCTCTTTGGGGGCTGAAGCTGATCGTGGTGCTGGTGCCTCTCACCTAGAGTGGGGGAGACTGAGGGAGAGAGAGTGGACATTGGATAAAGAGAGAGACGGAGAGGATGGAAAGAGAGAGAGAGGGTGGAAAGAGAGCAGAGAATAGAGGGACAGCAGGGAAAGAGATAGAAATAATGGACGAGAATGAGCAGAGAGAGATGCAGAGGAGAGAGGCAGCGAGTGAGGCAGCTGCTGGCTGGACCTGGCCAGGCTCTGCTGATTTAAGGACCCAGGCCACAGGAAGGGACTGCTCAACACGCCAGGCACGTCCCCCCCAGCCACTGATAGAGGAAGCACTACTGCCATTCAGCTCTGCAGACGCCTAAATGAGTCTGTTCTGTCCTGCAACGGACCCTGGCAACGGGCCCTCTTTCTCTCCCTCCATCTCTCCCTCTCACTCCCCAGATCACAACACTTCCATTTCTGAGGCACTTCATTGCAATCACTTCCTGCCCTACCACTAAACTGTGATAAATGACTGTCCTTTTATTTTAGAAAGCCCAGTATCCCAATGTTCCCTTCTCTCCAAGACATTGTATGCCTCTTCTGCTAGGTTCTCTCCCTCGCCATACTCTCTTGATATCTTTCTCTCTCTCGCTCTCTCCCTCTTTGAATATTGTTTGTGCTTTATTGGTTTTTAAAAGAATCGCTCTTACAAGCCCTGAACAATTGCTATACTGCATCCAATAAACTCAGACACTCCATTTTTCATTTATTATCCAAATGGTTCAGATACACACATAAACACGTGCACACACGCTATCACACACGCAAGCGCACAAACAGACGTAAGTACACACACACCACCCCCTGATACATTACACTTCAATCAGTGTACCGTTTTGGATTTCAAAACGTCATACATACATGCTAAGGCAAACAACCAGAGACAGATATACCCCCACTGAGTTGACAGTTCCTGAGATAATAATAATCTCTGATCTCTTGGCTGTTGTTAGCCAAAAGCCCACCTAACCATATGTTGTCTAATAGCACTATTTGTAGAAGTGAAGGGGGTTCTAAGCCAAGGATGCTTAGCTATGGGGGTTTGGGGATTGGAGTGGCCAACCCGTGTTCCTCCCTGTTACTTTGATCAGCCCAGATGTTGAAGGAATAAGTGTCCCTGTGGGTCTTGGTGTGCTGCTGTTCCCAAGCTAGGGACATACATGAATTCCTCTCATTTTCTGTTTGCCTCTGTATGTGCGTATTTTTGTTTGCGCTCTGTGTCTATTTGTCTGTGTATTCTGTGTCTGTGTGGGTCTGTGTCTATGTGAGTGTATTTCTCTGTGTATTATGTTTCTATGTTTGGGTCTGGTTAGGCTTGGGGGGTTTTCAGATTGTCATTCCTTCATACCGACATTCTGCCATCCTGGGATATTCGGTAATACCGGTACTGAACACAAGGGGCTCTGTTTTCAAACCTCACTGAGCCTCTGTAATCTGAACATTAGCAATGCTAACAGTACATGTAAAATCCCATGGCAAAAACTAGCTTCCAAAAATGTTATACAGTCTCTGACAAACTATTTGCAGGTCAGAAATCCCAGCTCATAAAGTTATACAAGTAACTAAAAAATGCTACTCACAGTTTTTTGCACACACAAAACAAATATCAGACAGCAAGGCTCTTGATCCAGGAGGGGATTCTCTGCTTTTACCAAGAGAAGCTTGATTTTATAAGAAACTAACCACTTAGCGAGATATCTAGCGATTGACTTAGCACTGCAGAACATTTAGCACATTTTAGTGTGCTAAAATGTTATAAGATAGATATCTAGCTGGCAAACATTTAGTTGTGAATTCCGTACCGTAACTAGATCACCTGGTGGGTGCTGCACAACAGTGAGTGACTAACAAGGCTCCAGTCTCTCGCCGTTGTATGCTAGTAAACAAACAACATGTGACTTTTGACTACCGCTAAGCTTCATAATGTGACAGGTGATATGAAGAATGCAATCTGCTTTATCTCCTATTGCACAAGTTGACTGCAGATATTTACTTAAAAAGTAGCTGCAAAAATGTAAATGTATAAAAAAAACTTCAAATAAATTGTTTTAACGGTATTGACGGTATTGGAAAAACCATCATGTGGCTATTTCCAAATACCCCCCTATATACAGTATACCGCTCAAGGTAATCTAAAGGTTAGCAATGCTAACAAGCACATGTAAAATCAGGAGTAAAAATGTTGCTTAACAAATCACATAATAAGTTGCATGGACTCACTCTGTTTACAATAAGTGTTTAACATGATTTTTGAATGACTGCTTCATCTCTGTACCCCACACATACAATTATCTGTAAGGTCCATCAGTCAAGCAATGAATTTCAAACACAGATTCAACCACAAAGACCAGGGAGGTTTTCCAATGCCTCGCAAAGAAGGGCACCCGTTGGTAGATGGGTAAAAAAAAAAACTGATATTGAATATCCCTTTGAGCATGGTGAAGTTATTAATTACACTTTGGATGGTGTATCAATACACCCAGGTACCACAAAAATACAGGCGTCCTTCCTAACTCAGTTAATGGAGTGGAAGAAAACTACTCAGGGATTTCACCATGAGGCCAATGTGGAATGAGTCAAGGTGTATGAATACTTTATGAAGGCCTCAATTAGAAAATAGATTTTTTTTTAAACATAATACAAATTTGAAAACATGTTTTTAGATTTTTATGAAAAAATACAGAAATATAAATTTTACATACAGTACCAGTCAACGGTTTAGACACCTACTCATTCAAGGGTTTTTCTTTATTTGTACTATTTTCTACATTGTAGAATAATAGTGAAGACATCAAAACTATGAAATAACACATTAAAACAATTATTAAACCTTTATTTAACTAGGCAAGTCAGTTAAGAACAAATTCTTATTTACAATGACGGCTTACCCTGGCCAAACCCAGACGACACTTGGCCAATTGTGCTCCACCCCATGGGACTCACAATCACAGCCTGTTGTGATTCAGCCTGGAATCAAACCAGGGTCTGTAGTGACGCCTCTAGCACTGCTACACAGTGCCTTAGACTGCTGCGTCACTCGGGAGCCCATAACCAAAAAAGTGTTAAACAAATCAAAATATTTTAGATTTTTGATTCTTCATAGTAGTTGCCTTGATGACAGTTTTGCACACGATTGGCATTCTCTCAACCAGCTTCACCTGGAATGCTTTTCATTTTTTTCTTTTACCCCTTTTTCTCCCCAATTTCATGATATCCAATTGTTTTGGTAGCTACTATCTTGTCTCATCGCTACAACTCCCGTACGGGCTCGGGAGAGACAAAGGTTGAAAGTCATGCATCCTCCAATACACAACCCAACCAAGCCGCACTGCTTCTTAACACAGCGTGCATCCAACCCGGAAGCCAGCCACACCAATGTGTCGGAGGAAACACCGTGCACCTGGCAGCCTTTGGTTAGCGCGCACTGCTCCCGGCCCGCCACAGGAGTCGCTGGTGCGCGATGAGACAAGGACATCCCTACCGGCCAAGCCCAATTGTGTGTCGCCCCACGGACCTCCGAGGTCGCGGCCGGTTACAGCGCCCTTAACCACTGCGCCACCTGGGAGGCCCCTGGAATGCTTTTCTAACAGTCTGGAAGTCTTGAAGTTCTCACATATGCTGAGCACTTGTTGGCTGCTTTTCATTCACTCTGCGGTCCAACTCATCATAAACCATCTCAGTTGGGTTGAGGTCGGTTCATTGTGGAGGCCAGGTCTTCTGATGCAGCACTCAATCACTCTCCTTCTTGGTCAAATTGCCCTTACACAGCCTGGTGGTGTGTTGGGTCATTGTCCTGATGAAAAACAAATGATAGTCCCACTAAGCGCGAACCAGATGGGATGACGTATCGCTGCGGAATCCTGTGGTAGACATGCTGGTTAAGTGTGCCTTGAATTCTAAATAAATCACTGAGTGTCACCAGCAAAGCCTCCCCTTTACTGTGAGACTTTAAATTAAGCTCAGGTGCATCTTGTTTTCATTGATCATCCTTGAGGTGTTTCTACAACTTGGAGTCCACCTGTGGTACATTTTATTGATTGAACATGATTTGGAAAGGCACACTCCTGTCTATGTAAGGTCCCACAGTTGACAGTGCATTTCAGAGCAAAAACCAAGAAATGAGGTTGAAGGAATTATCGGTAGAGCTACTGTACGAGACAGGATTGTGTTGAGGCAAAGATCTGGGGAAGGGTACCGAACAATTTCTGCAGCATTTAAGTTCCTCAAGAACACAGGGGCCTCCATCATTCTTAAATGGAAGAAGTTTGGAACCACCAAGACTCTTCCTAGAGCTGGCCACCCGGCCAAACTGAGCAATAGGGGGAGAAGGGCCTTGGTTGGGGAGGTGACCAAAAACCTTATGTTCCTCTGTAGAGATGGGAGAACCTTCCAGAAGGACAAACATCTCTACAGCACTCCACCAATCAGGCCTTTTTGGTAGAGTGGTCAGACGGAAGCACCTCCTCAGTAAAAGGCACTTGACAGCCCGCTTGGAGTTTGCCAAAAGGCACCTAAAGGACTCTCAGACCATGCAAAACAAGATTCTTTGGTCTGATGAAACCAAGATTGAACTATTTGGCCTGAATGCAGAGCTTCATGTCTGGAGGAAACCTGGCACCATCCCTACGGTGAAGCATGGTGTTGGCAGCAACTTGCTGTGAAGATGTTTTTCAGTGGCAGGGACTGGGAGACTAGTGAGTATCAAGGGAAAGATGAACGGAGCAAAGTAAAGAGAGATCCTTGATGAAAACCTGCTCCAGAGTGCTTAGAACCTCAGACTGGGGACAAGGTTCACCTTCCAACAAGACAACGACCCTCAGTACATAGCCAAGACAACACAGGAGTGGCTTTGGGACAAGTCTCTGAATGTCCTCGAGTGGCCCAGCCAGAGCCCGGACTTGAAACCTGAAAACCGAACATCTCTGGAGAGACTTGAAAATAGCTGTGCAGCGACTGACAGAGCTTGAGAGGATCTGCAGAGAAGAATGGGAGAAACTCGCCAATTAAAGGTGTGCCAAACTTGTAGCATCATACCCAAAAAGTCTTGAGGTAGTAATCACTGCCTAAGGTGCTTCAATAAAGTACTGAGTAAAGGGTCTGAATACTGAATACTTATGTAAATGTGATATTTCCTTTTTGTGTTAGTTTCTAAAAAATATAAAAAATTCTAAAAACCTGTTTTTGCTCTATCATTATGGGGTATTGTGTGTAGATTGATGAGGGAAAATCACTATTTAATAATCCATTGTAGAATAAGGCTGTAATGTAAAAAAAAATGTGGAAAAAGTCATGGGGTCTGAATACTTTCTGATTGCACTGTATTATGATAGCATACATCTTTTTACACATGAAAAAGAAAGAACATATTGAAAACTTTTTACGGGAGCATTTTACTCTTACGCCTGAAAAGACTTCATTTCACTAGACTAATTTCATGCGAAGCCATGAAGAACTGAACACCTGATGAAAATCCATCATCTTTGCAACATCATGCAGGAAAAACACATTTAAAGAGCCTCCTTTAATTCTCCCTGTACACACACACACACACTTTTAGGAATAGTGAGATGATGGTCGACCTGTAATCTGAAATATATCCAACATCTCCAAAAATATATCAACCTCTATAGGCATTCTTTAGTAGCTTTGTACGTGTCCTGCGTGTGCCCCAAAAAATGGGCTGTCACAGCATTTACATGTCGCTGATATCGCTGTGTTACTATTAATATGGATAAGTCATCCTGGAAATTAAAAAGTTAACCTTATAAATGGAAAAGAACATCTAGTCGGTTGGCAGTTTGTATCACGGAATTCTTCATCGTTTCACTTGTCCGTGAGAAAACTGGGGATCTGGTCCTCTCTGTCATTGTGTTTTCTCTAACCTTACAGAGAGAGGACATGTACTTCACCTCTTCCCTAGGGTCAATGTTATTTTCATGGGAAAGAACTTGACTGTGCACGAGTACCCTACGGTTCTTAAATTACTTGGATAGAGGACATTTACATGCACTATAATGGATAGTTATACTATCATGTAAAGCCTTACTTTCCGTCCGAGAATATATATATTTTTTAAATCAGTTTACAGAGAGTCACTGAGCCTCGAGCCTGTGGTTTCTCTGTGCAGATGGTCCAAAATGCATGAACACAATTTTGCAAGGTCTCTTTTAATATAACATTTGCACTGCACCAGTTGTGTATATTTTAAAATGTGCCCCGCAGCTAGCCAGGGAATGGTGCCTTCACGAAAATCATGAATAAACCAACAGTAGATATTTGTCAACAAAAACGGCAGTCAATTTTATCTTATCAGTAATTGCTGAATTTCCCCAACAACATAATTACATGCATACGTCTTGGTGTATTGGCAGAAGTGTGGAAACAAGTTTGATTTAATCTCTTCAAACAGCCCAAATGTTAACACCTAATCAAATGGAGCTTACTTAAAAAAACAATTTTTTAATTAAGAACATTTGCTTGCATCTAATCAAACATCACTAACTTTTTCAAATGGAAAGTTTGTTCAACCATTTGCTCACTATGAAATAAGTGTATGGCTTGTTTTCTTTAATCTGAGGGATGAATTGAAAGTGACAATACAGTCCAAAATCAGATGCTTTCAGACCTCAAAAAGTAGTCTAATGTCATGATGTGTTCACGACCCAGGCCGTCTGTTTTGACATCCAGCTTTATGCCACAGTGTAAAATGAATGGAAAACGTAAACCCCATGTCATGTTTCGGTGCTTATATGTTCTATTTATTCGGGGATGAGGCATATAGCCATCGATCTACCCAATGAGATGGCATGTGGACTCATATTGACATTAGACTGCTTTGGAGGTTTGGAAAAATTTGACACATTTCGATTTTGGAGTGCAATGTCCCTTTAAACCCCCAATGCCAACAACCATTCAGATTACTGCTTTGCCTATAATTTGTGCTGTACTCACACACCCCTTTGTCACGTGGAGTTGCAATGTAGAGAGGTTTAACTTCTTTAATGTGCTCCACTCAGCCAGTCCTGACGCTTTTGGCCTGTACATCTTCAGCCCTTTGTGTCCTCTTTCTTTATGTTTCGTCACACTATGCTTTGAGCCACTGGCAGGCTAAGTGTAATCCCTTTTTTTGCTGTGGTAGATTTAGTAATACTGTACTTGGCTTACTAAGCATGGGTAGAGCTGAAAGCATGCTGTACAGTACACTATTCAACAGTATGGGTGAGTAAGCTATAAATAAAGGAGTGCAGGGGTCCTTTGGGTGTCTGTAGCTGTCGGGCCAAAAAAAAAACACACGATTAAACTTTGTTTCTGTAGCTCCCTTACTGAAAAAAAAACCTTTGGCCAAGTTGCCATAAATTTGCAGCAAGCTCATATTGTCACATGCAAATTAGTTTTGTTGCTAACTGTTACGGCAAATGTGCGACTTGTGAACTTCTGGCAAACAACTTGTGGCAAACATTCTGCTGTTTGCTGCAAATGTGCTGCGAACTCAGTATGAATATGCAAATTATTTCAGGTTTTTGGAATCTGTATGTTAACAACGTTGACATGTTTTGTGTATATAAACCAAATCACATATAACTTTAAAGGAACTTGCTTTTTACAGAGAAAGCTAAATAAACATTTATATAAAAAATTACAAATGTACTAAATATACTAAACAATATGTAATTCGATGTCTTAACAGATCAAAATAAATCCAATACAATTTCAAGTCATCAGCATGCTAATGAAGAAAAGACCTAAGACTGGATATTTCCCAAATAAATTGTTTATTTAATATTTGTATCTAACTACAACATGTACATGAGAGAAATGTAAACACTATGGGGATGTTGACCTTAGTGATAACTGAGCAATAGCTTCCAACCAAAGGAAGTTTAATTGTAATAATTCAAACAACAAAAACTAAATTAGGATACTGAAAACAATCACTTAAAACATTTTCTAGTTTGTCATCTTAACATAGACTCAGCAGATAATGTGTGGGTTTGGCTTTGGAAAAACAGGGTCACCTGTTTCAAAGTTGCCTTGATGTTGCTATGCTTCTCACTGATACTGGCATTCTATATATTTTTCAGCAAGGAAACAATGTTTCTGCCTCTGTATAAATGCTATATAAACAAATGATGTAGCTAGTATAAACTGGGACTGTCACGCCTTTGCCTACACCTACGCCTACTCCTATGCCTACTCCTGCTCTATCCCTCTTGCGCTCGAGGTCACTGGTCTACTAACCATCGGCCCTGGCAACTATTATTACACACACCTGCTCCCCATCATTACACCCACCTGGTCATCATTTCTACGGGGATTACTTCCCCTTTATTTAGTCATTAGGTGGTATTGTTTTCTATCATGCCTCTCATGTTTGTTCATCTGCATCGTTTCTTTATTAAACTCACCTTCTACACCTAGAGCCACATTACACAAGATTTTTCTCCAGCCAAGCCTCAACACAATTGATTCAAACTAATGAACTAATTATGATATTCAATCTAGACCGGGGACTTCATCATCAATAGACAGTTGTCTATTAGTTGTCTCTTTTTCCTGACTCAGGTGTGTAAGGCTTGGGTGGAAGAAAAACAACATAATTTGAGTTATACTTAATATGGCAATTCATATTATTTTTCCAAAAGGAATTATTGTGAATTTACATTAAATCTCAAAGCAATGCATGCAAGAAGTCTTGACCTGGTGTACACATATTTCTACGTCCTCAATCTGTCTTTTTGCCTTGTAACTGATTGTTTCTAGAAAGCGAGAAGGACAACACATGATCATGAGCTACTTGTTTAAAGCAATTAACAATCTAATTGTTACAAAGACAATGTATGGGCTACATTTATGATAACACATGCATTTACAGTACTTACCTTATCAATCTTGAAGACTCATTTATCACCCCAAAAAAGTGTTATGAATGAGTGTACCAAAAACATATTTCCAGTGTGTTGATACAACCTCCTCTCAATACAGCCTCTTCCAAAACCACTGGTAGGGGAAGGGTATCCATCTGCAAAAGTTAAGTCTCGCTTTGATGTCAAGTAACCTCATATTGTTGCTCTTGTGCTAGCTAACATGCTATTGAACAGTGACAGTAGCATATTGACATGCATATTGGTAATAAAATACAGCAATGTATTCACCTAAAAATAAGTGTTTAGGCAAATCATTAGATAGCTAGCTAGCTATTACATTATTTGTGCAGAAATATGATAGCTAACATTAGCTAGCTAGCTAAGCGCTAGCCAGTCAGTGTTGCTGACAGATTGAAACTGGTATCAACAAAATGTGTTTTACTCTATCCCATAAAACATGAAATTGCTAACTAGGCATCAATTAGCTAACACCATTTGAATGTTTATTAGGAAGTTTAATAAGTTAGACACTCCACTGGACAACTTTGGTAGGTAGCTTAGCTAGATGGCTAGCTTGGTTTCCATTTTCCAACAAGTTTTTCTAATCCCCGTGATTGGTCGTCAACGGTTACTGGTCTTGGAACTCATGTGTTCACCAGAAATGGCTTCTGGTAAACTGTTTGCCACTAGTGGCAATAAATATGGTTGTTGTCTAAGGTTTGCTGCAGAGTCACCACTAGTGATGAACATTTGTAAATTTCTATCAACATTTTGTGGAACACTAAGTTTGCCACAACAAATGCATTTTTGTAAGGGCTGTCTCAATGTTTCACAATCTATGAAGACTGGAAGGACATTTTATCACCAATATATCATTTCCACTGAGACTTTGGATCTGTCAGCACTTCACTTTTTCTCCCTATTATTACTTACATCCCCTCAAACTGTATTAAAGCGCTTCAAATATTAATTTGATCCATCTCCACCATGCCTACTGTACATAGTCTCTTGATAGATAGATACCTTTAATCTTTTAGCATTTACTTAAAGATGAATTGGACCACTTTCCGCCCGAACAAAAAAGCTTTGAAAGTGGCAATCTTTTGGGTTTTTTTCCTCCACTATCCAACCCACAGAAAACCCCAGGAGAATTAAAAACACCTCTGGTTAGGATGCTCTGTCTTAAATGATACCAGTCAAATGGCAGGCCTTCTTTGATCTGTATTTAGGATCTGAATGCATGCCAAGGCTTTTGAAGTAGCAGTGTTTCATGTTTATTTTGCCTTTATGTTTCATTGGCTTAGACCAGGGCACCTGTTCCTGGAGAGCTACCATCAGGGCCGGCCCTCCCATTAGGCAAGATTAGGCAGTCACCTACGGCGGCACTTGAATTTGGGGCGGCATTTTTGCAATTGGCTGCCACCCTGCGGTGTACCTGATCGGCTACTACACCACTGGCGCCCCAGACACTAGCTCATATTGGTTGCTGCAGTTCCGGACCTCCCACCCCATTCCCGCTTCTATCGAAGTTCACTCCCACTATCCTTGATAGCTATGGTGGTGTGTGTGTTTATATGGGATTATCCAATTTTGAAACATTAATAAAAATGTGTCTGCCATTTAAATGATTGTGCTCTTCGGTGCTAGAACCAGCGAACAGGGTCAGTCTCGGCGAATGCTTGTCATTCTCCACACCGGCTGATGGATATTGCTGCACGCTGAATACGATTCAGCAGGGAATTTATTTGGTTTAGAGATTGTGACTCTTATCATTCGTTTTTTAAATATATTCGCTTCCTGGTAGTTTTTTGCTACAATGTCTAAATGTCTAAGAGACCAATTTTGTTTCAAATCTCTATAGCTTTTCGCTGAAATGATATCCACTAGTAGTAGCTAGCTAACATTAAATGGCTAGGTTAGGCTACTGTCTTAATCACTAATCGTCTTCCTAAACAGTTTTAAAGTTTGTGTACTCCTCCGGCGAACCGGAGGAGTACGAGCCATCCACTTCCACCGATGATGACAGCTCTCTGGGTGGACGAGAACAGGTGGTCGCACCAGGCCTAGCCACACCTCCAAACAATGCCGGTGGAGACCCTACTACTCAGATTCATCACTCCACGTCCCCCGATGACAGTGGGTGTTGCTAAGTCCGACTCCCAGACAAAAATCATAAAAGATCCCGGTGAGTGGCCAAAATACAGTACCAGTCAAAAGTTTGGACACACCTACTCATTCAAGGATTTTTCTTTCTTTTTACTATTTTCTATATTGTACAATAAAACTGAATACATCAAAACTATGAAATAGCACATATGGAATCATGTAGTAACCAAAAAAAGTGTAAAACATATCAAAATATATTTTATATTTAAGATTCTTCAAAGTAGCCACCCTTTGCCTTGATGACAGCTTTGCACACTCTTGGCATTTTTTCAACCAGCTTCATGAGGTAGTCACAAGGAATGCATTTCAATTAACAGGTGTGCCATGTTAAAATTTCAGTTGTGGAATTTCTTTCCTTCGTTTAAGCCAATCAGTTGTAACGAGTGCGCTGAGAGTCGGGAAGCAAGTACAGGGAGTGAGTGTTTTAATAAATAAACTAAACACGAAACACAAACAACGCAACAACATAACATAAGGAGTCAATAACACCTGAGGAAAGAACCAAGGGGAGTGACAAATATAGGGAAAATAATAAATGAGGTGATGGAGTCCAGGTGAGTGTCATGAGGCGCTGGTGTGCATGACGATGGTGACAGGTGTGCTGGATAATCAGCAGCCTGATGACCTAGAGAACGGAGAGAGAGTATAGGTGACATTGGACAAGGTAGAGGTGGTATATAGAAGATGGCCCTATTTGGTAAAAGACCAAGTCCATATTATGGCAAGAACAGCTCAAATAAGCAAAGAGAAATGACAGTCCATCATTACTTTAAGACATGAACATTTCGGAACATTTCAAGAACTTTGAACGTTTCTTCATGTGCAGTCACAAAAACCATCAAGTGTTATGATGAAACTGGCTCTCATGAGGACCGCCACAGAAAAGGAAGATCCAGAGTTACCTCTGCTGCAGAGGATAAGTTCATTAGAGTTACCAGCCTCAGAAATTGCAGCCCAAATAAATGCTTCACAGAGTTCAAGTAACAGACATATCTCAACATCTCATCCCACGGATCCTTCAGCATCTGAGGCGGCTCAGGTGCGGGACGAAGAACCCACTCATCCCCTCATCCAGCCATGGACCCGGGCTGGACACTGTGCCTGGACTGGGCACCAACGCAGAAGACTCTGGCCTTGGAGCTGGACTGGACACCGTGCTTAGACTGGGCATTGGCGCAGGGGAAGGCTCTGGCCATGGAGCTGGAGGTTCCGGACCGTGGACCGTCGCAGAAGGTCCCGGACTGTGGACCGTCTCTGGAGGTTCCGGACTGTGGACCGTCTCTGGAGGTTCCGGACTGTGGATCATCTCTGGAAGCTCCGGACTGGGAACTGTCGCCGGAAGCTCCGGATTGGGAACTGTCCTCTGAAGTTCTGGACTGTGGAGGCGCACTGGAGGCCTGATGCGTGGGACCGGCACTGGTGGTACTGGGCTGATGACACGCACCTCAGGGCGAGTGCGGGGAGGAGGCACAGGTCGTACCTCACTGTGGACAAGCACGCCAAGGAGAGTGCGAGGAGCAGGAACAGGACGCACCTGACTGGGAAAGCGCACTTGAGGGAGAGTGCGAGGAGGAGGCACAGGACGCACAGGGCTGTGGAGACGCATTGGAGACCTGGTGCGTATAGCCGGCATCAATGGTTCCGGAACTTTAACACACTTCTCACGGCAAGTGCGAGGAGCTGGCACAGGACGTACTGGGTTGTGAAGATGCATAGGAGACCTGGTGTGTATAGCCGGCATCAATTGTTCCGGAACTTTAACACACTTCTCATGACAGGTACGGGGAGCTGACAACACTTTCCTTTATTCCAAATCTGTGCATCCTCCGCCAACTCAACAACTCTCCCATTTCTCTCCCCTCCAAATGTTCCTTCCTCTCCCAGACCAACTCTGGTTCACTCCTCGGCTTCGCCGACTGCTCCATGTGCCACCCCCCCAAAAGTTTTTCTTGCGGTTTCTGTGGCCTTCCTCCCTGACTTCGTCGCTGTCCCTCCTTCGCTGCTTCCGCCTGCTTCCACGGCAGGCTCTTCTCTCCTGCCACAATGTTGTCCCAAGTCCAGGATGTTCTCTCCCTAATCTTGTCCAAAGACCAGGATGCCATTACCCCCCGGGCATGCTGCTTGGTCGGTTGTTTGTGGGATCTTCTGTAACGCTCGTCGAAATGGGTAGACCAAGGCGCAGCGTGATTTAGGTTCATCATATTTATTTTAAATGTGAACCAGCAACAAAACAATGAAGAGAAACAGACAAACGAACATACAGCCTTGTAGGGCTCAAAAGCAGCAGTACATAAAGCAAGATCCCACAAACAACAGGTGGGAAAAGGCTACCTAAATATGATCCCCAATCACAGACAACGATAAACAGCTGCCTCTGATTGGGAACCATACCAGGCCAACATAGAAATACAAAAACTAGACTACACATAGAAATACAAAAACTAGAACACCCTGACCTACTCCACCATAGAAAATAAAGGCTTTCCATGGTCAGGACGTGACAAAGGCAAAGGGTGGCTACTTTGAAGCATCTCAAATATAGAATATATTTTGATTTGTTTAACACTTTTTTTTGGTTACTACATGATTCCATATGTGTTATTTCATAGTGTTGATGATTTCACGATTTTTCTACAATGTAGAATATAGTAAAAACTTTTGACTGGTACTGTATATGAATGGATCTTTACGGACATGTTAGTGCAGGCTGGGCCACATCAGGATAAGGAGGGGAATTTCCCAAGAAATGAGGGTCAATGAAAGTTTTCAGTGGCACAGTACATAGGAAGATGTAGAACGGAGAGAGAGTGGAGACTCCATGGCTTGTCTTTTCCAAGCAAAATGATCCAGCCTTCTGGTTTTGCTGCAAACTTTTTCCGCACAAGTGTAAATCTGCCCTGGTCAGGGATGGAACCAGGGACTGGAATAATCTGTGCCACCTCCTCAGCTCGCATGAGAAGTGGCATGACCACCTAGATAGTGTCAAGAAGATCAGGCTGGTGTCCAAGCAAATTCTCGATGCCCAAGCCCAACGGGCCATTGACTGAAAGACTCCACTGGCAGCAGGTGCTGAAGACGCTCATGGCCCTGATACTCGTAATGGCCACCCAGAACATTGCGCTATGTGGGACCACTGACAGGCTGAATGAACCAAATAATTGTAACTTTCTGAAGTTTGTGAAAATGCTGGGTATCTTTGATGGAATCATGAAGGAGCATGTAAGGAGTGAAAAAATGCACTATCTTGGTAAAACAATCCAGAAGGAAATCATTGACATGCAGAGATCCAGCGGACAGTGTGCAGTGAGCTAAAAGCAGCCAAATACGTTTCTTTAATTTTGGACTGCACACCAGACAAAAGCAAAACAGAGCAGATGACCATGGTGGTGTGTGTTGTTTCAACCAAGCATGGTGGGTCAGTTCGCACGAGAGAGCACTTCCTGGAGTTTAGTGAACTGTTTGACACAACGGGGGCGGGCGGGCGGGCATCAATCAATCAATCAATCAACCAACTGTATTTATAAAGCCCTTTTACATCAGCAGATGTCACAAAGTGCTATAATATAGAAACCCAGCCATAAAACCCCAAACAGCAAGCAATGCAGATGTAGAAGCATGGTTGCTAGGAAAAGCACGTTGGCTAGAAACATGGCATCGCCAGCATGAACATGAGAGGGCAGGGGAATGACAAGGGGCGAATATTCTCTCTGATGCAGCATCGCGTTGCTTGGAAGCGGCTGAGTTTTTTAACACCATCCAACAGAGTTATACATTTTTATCCGGATCTACACACCGCTGGGACCTGCTGAAAGAGCATGTAAAAGATGGACTCACAGTGAAACCCCTCAGCACCACGAGATGCGAGAGGCGTTGTACCGCGAGGTGTTGCTTTATCTGTTTTTTGAAACCAAGTTTGCTGTTTATTTGAGCAATATGAGATGGGATGGAGTTCCATGCAATAATGGCTCTATAAAATACTGTACGCTTTCTTGAATTTGTTCTGGATTTGGGGACTGTGAAAAGACCCCTGGTGGCATGTCTGGTGGGGTAAGTATCTGTGTCAGAGCTGTGTGTAAGTTGACTATGCAAACAATTTGGAATTTTCAACACATGAATGTTTCTTATAAAAGAAGAAGTGATGCAGTCAGTCTCTCCTCAACTCTTAGCCAAGAGAGACTGGCATGCATAGTATTTATATCAGCCCTCTGACTACAATGAAGAGCAAGATGTGACACTCTGTCCTGGGCCAGCTGCAGCTTAACTAGGTCTTTCCTTGCAGCACTGGACCACACGACCAGACAATAATCAAGATTAGACAAAACTAGAACCTGCTGAACTTTTATTCACTGTATCACAATTCCAGTGGGTCAGAAGTTTACATATAATAAGTTGACTGTGCCTTTAAACAGCTTTGAAAATTCCAGAAAATGATGTCATGGCTTTAGAAGCTTCTGATAGGCTAATTGACATAATTTTGTATCAATTGGAGGTGTACCTGTGGATGTATTTCAAGGCCTACCTTCAAACTCAGTGCCTCTTTGGTTGACATCATGGGAAAATAAAAAAATCCAAGACCTCAGAAAAAATGTTGTAGACCTCCACAACTCTGGTTCATCCTTGGGAGCAATTTTCAAACGCCTGAAGGTACCACATTCACCTGTACAAACAATAGTACGCAAGTATAAACACCATGGGACCACGCAGCCGTCATACCGTTCAGGATGGAGACGCATTCTGTCTCCTAGAGATGAACATACTTTGGTGCAAATAGTGCAAATCAATCCCAGAACAACAGCTAAAGACCTTGTGAAGATGCTGGATGACACAGGTACAAAAGTATCTATACCCACAGGCAAACAAGTCCTATATCGACATAACCTGAAAGACCGCTCAGTAAGGAAGAAGCCACTGCTCCAAAACTGCCATAAAAGCCAGACTGTGGTGTGCAACTGCACATGGGGACAAAGATCGTACTTTTTGGAGAAATGTCATCTGGTCTGATTAAACAAAAATAGAACTGTTGGGCCATAATGACCATTATGTTTGAAGGAAAAAGGGGCATGCTCGCAAGCCGAAGAACACCATCCCAAACGTGAAGCACGGGGGTGGCAGCACCTTGTTGTGGGGGTGCTTTGCTGCAGGAGGGACTGGTGCACTTCACAAAATAGATGGCATCACGAGGCAGGAAAATGTTGTGGATATATTTATTGAAGACATCAAGACATCAATCAGGAAGTTAAAGCTTGGTCGCAAATGGGTCTTCCAAATGGACAATGACCCCAAGCATACTTCCAAACTTGTGGCAAAATGGCTTAAGGACAACAAAGTCAAGGTAGTGGAGTAGCCATCACAAAGACTTGACCTCAATCCTATATAACATTTGTGGGCAGAATTGAAAAAGCATGTGTGAGCAAGGAGGTCTACAAACCTGACTCAGTTACACCAGCTCTGTCAGGAGGAATGGGCCAAAATTCACCCAACTTATTGTGGGACACTTGTGGAAGGCTACCCGAAAAGTTTGACCCAAGTTATAAAATTTAAAGGCAATGTTCCCAAATACTAATTGAGTGTATGTAAACTTCTGACCCACTGGGAATGTGATGAAAGAAATACAAGCTGAAATAAATCATTCTCTCTACTATTATTCTGACATTTCACATTCTTAAAATAAAGTGGTGATCCTAACTGACCTAAGACAGGGAACCTTTACTCTGATTAAATGTCAGGAATTGTGACAAACTGAGTTTAAATGCATTTATCTAAGGTGTATGTAAATGTCCGACTTCAACTGTATATGTTTTTACCACTACAGTTCACAATCTAAGGTAACACCAAGTAATTTAGTCAACAGCCACACCATTCATTAGCAGATTCAGCTCGAAGAGCACAGTAGTGTTTTCAGCATTCTGTACAACATCCCCACCATCAAGGACATGGACAGGGACTGCGCAACACTGGAGAGGTCCCTTACCTACGGGATTCCAGGGACATCGAAGTGATGAGCAGGAGACTGGACAGTGAGGCAAAACCACTCGACGCACTGGAGTATATATTCAGACATCAAATGGCCTCCTTGTATCCCAGTGCCTTTGCTTCCCCTGAGAGCTCTTCTCACACTCCCCGTGACAGTGGTAAGTTGAGAACGCACATTCTCCAAGTTCAAGCTCATCAAAATCTACCTGCACTCTACTATGAGTCAAGAGAGACCCAATGGACTCTCCACCGTATCAATTGAGCACGAGTTGTCTTACAAAATCAACCTCCAACAAGCAGTGCAAGCTTTTGCTGCCAGGAAGGCCAGGCGAGTCAACTTTGAATAAAAGGTAAGCGATGATCATACACTCGCATTAATTCTATAACCGAGTAATTTGTCAGGTTTCTCAATTATCTATCAAGTGTTTACTTTGTATTTGTATTTATTTAATTAGTCTACATCCCCCTCTATCTCTCTCTGTCTCAGATGATTTGATTTCAGGACCATGGACAGCCACCGAGAGAAAACGTTGCTGACTGCAATGCAGCAGCACCACAGCAGAGGAAAGAGACCCCTCTAGGCGGGCCACGAAATAAATAAATGCTGAAACTGATGTTGGGCAATCAAATTCGATATGTAAACAAACAAAATTTGTGAAGGCTGGGTAATTGACATAATGCTTATTTTACACTTCTCCAGCGAAATGAGGCCTACCATGCATTTATGAAAGCACTTGATTCCAAAGCTCAAATTCTCACTCTTTTTTACAGTTCTACAGGAATATGAAATGATGTGTTATCTTAAATAAAAGTGTTATTTTATTGTAATTGTAACAATTGTGGGGTCGTGCCATGTGTGATAACAGGTGGCATATTATTAGTAAGAAACTTGTTTTCCTACTTTTTTATTTTTTTATTCCACCTTTATTTAACCAGGTAGGCTAGTTGAGAACAAGTTCTCATTTGCAACTGCGACCTGGCCAAGATAAAGCAAAGCAGTGTGACACAGACAATAACACAGAGTTACACATGGAGTGAACAATAAACAAGCCAATAACACAATAAACAAGTCAATGACACAGTAGAAAAAAGTCTGTATACAGTGTGTGCAAAAGGCATGAGGAGGTAGGCAATAAATAGGCCATAGGAGCGAATAATTACAATTTAGCAGATTAACACGAATGATAAATACTGTCGAATGCACTCCTCAAATGCCTCCGTGTCTGGGAAGGGCTTGGTGTGTCTGGTTAAAATCAGGGCTTGCATTGAGTGAGGGTATCACAAAACCTTTGTTAAAGAAAAGGACAAAAAGGATATCTGTTGTTTGCTTTATATTTCCAAATAAACACGTAAAAGGTGTTCAGATTATATAAAGCGTTCCTTATGGTAGAAACGAGCATTAAAATGCCCGCGAAAGACGTGACTTCGATGTTTATGGGGATAGATTGATTCCTCTCCATGACATTCGGAAGCTGAGCAGCAACCTATATTATTCGAAGAGATGTTTTTTTTTTTTATGGACTTTTTGTTGTTCTGTCCCTATGAATTGAGCTTTTCACTTTCTGAAAAGATAAGATGTTTGTTTAAACGCAGGCAGCTTTTAAGGAAGCACTTCTGTTGTTGGGTTATACAAAGGACAAGTAACCAGATGTAAAATGAAACATTGTGTTGTAGTATGAGTCTATGAATTGGGCTGATATTATGTTCTGTTCCTGCGATTTTTAGCTGAGGAAAACCTATAGTTTTCATTGTTTAGCCGGGATAGGAGGGGGGTGGCAGTTTTTTATTTCACCTAGGGCGGCAGAACGTCCAGGGCCGGCCCTGGCTACCATCCTGTACGTTTTTGCGCCAAACGTAATCACCTGATTCTAATAATTAGCTGGTTGATGAGCTTAATCTTAGTTAGTTAAAGTTAGCTTAAAGTTGGTTAAAATGGGGTTGAAGCGAAAACCTACATGAAATGTAGCTCTCCAGGAACAGGGATGGAGAGCCTTGGCTTAAACTATATAATATTTATCAGTTTGACATGTTTCCTATAGTCCTACTGAAGGCATACTGTGCACGCTTTCCTTCTGATCATGCTTTGACGTTTCTGAAAGGAAGAGGGTAATCAGTAAACCGGGGAATGTAATTTCTCAGTGGAGTTAATCAAGGATGCATGAAGGAAGACGTCACAGGTGTTGCTGTGTCGAGGTTCCACAAGTTATTTTTTTTGTTGCCACAGTGCTATGTGATTAGGTCCCTCTCTAAGGAATTTGAAGAATGTCATCGCTATTTAAATGCAATGACATTCGATTAATGCCGTCTTGTAAATGTATATTTACTTTCTCATTTGCCGTAAAATTTGTTTGCAATATTGTGGTGTAGTTTTCTTCAAATCAAATCAAATTTAATTGGTCACATACACATGGTTAGCAGATGTTAATGCGAGTGTAGTGAAATTCTTGTGCTTCTAGTTCCGACAATGCAGTAATATCTAACAAGTAATTTAACAATTTCATAAGAACTACCTTATACACACACAAGTGTAAAGGAATGTATAAAAATATGTACATATAAATATATGGATGAGCGATGGCCGAACGGCATAGGCAAGATGCAGTAGATGGTATAGAGTACAGTATATACATATGAGATGAGTAATGTAGGATATGTCAACATTATATAAAGTGGCATTGTTGAAAGTGACTGATACATTTTTTACATCCAATTTGTAGTTATTAAAAATTATTATAAAGTGGCTAGAAATTTGAGTCAGTATGTTGGCAGCAGCCACTCAATGTTGGTGATGGCTGTTTAACAGTCCGATGGCCTTGAGATAGAAGCTGTTTTTCAGTCTCTCGGTCCCCGCTTTGATGCACCTGTACTGACCTCGCCTTCTGGATGATAGCGGGGTGAACAGGCAGTGGCTCGCTCGAGTGGTTGTTGTCCTTGATGATCTTTTTGGCTTTCCTGTGACATCAGGTGGTGTAGGTGTCTTGGAGGGCAGGTAGTTTAGAATGATAGTTTAGTTTGTTTGGGGAATGATAGTTTAGGGTAGTTTAGTTTAGAATGAATATGAGTTTCAAAGTTATCCAGGAAATGCACAGCGGCTAGTGCTGAAATGTTGTTTCTGATGTTGGTTCAATTACTTCAATTAAATCCATTTAGTACATTTTTGTGAACTCAACAAATCATTTCTCTAGAGGGAAATCCTATCAAGCACGAGAGACATCAAATCAAGAACGGGGACTGTGGGATGTTGTAGTTTTCAATGGGCAAATATTCTACCTACTGTATAGCCATAAAAAAACGATGCCAGCTGATTCTTGATTTCGACTGGCTGAGAAACGCTGCCTGCCTGTCTGTCTGTCTCGTCCCGACTCCTGACACGTTCATTACTATGGGACAGCTGGAGATCGAATTTGAGTATTGAAACAATGTTGCAAATGTGGGAGAGACAGACAGCAAGGTTTATACAAATCTCCAGTGTTGAAAACTAAATGTTAGTCTAAAAGAAATGTGAGATAATGTCTAGATGCTTTTTATAGTGAAGATCAAGTTTATAAAATTGCCTGGCTGGACTGATGAGAGAGTGGATTGGCATTCAAATGGAACAGAGTAAATTGGCATTTTAATGTCATATATTTAGCCGGTGGTAACTTGTGGAAAAGACACCGGGTGAAATGTGTTTTTAACCAATCATCATTCAGGATTAGACCCAGCCGTTGTATGTTATGAGTTGATATTGTAACAGGGAGGACTACCGCTTCTAAAGTGATGTTTAGTCAGAGCCAGACTGTTTATCTCTGGGTTGTCCCCTGTGTCTTGCAGCGTGTCAGCAGCAGTGAGACCCAGCAGAGTGGTGAGGGTGGTGTTTGGGATGCGGAGAGCCGTGTAGGAGCTAAGTGGGCACCTTACCTTAACGCCATCTGCTTCCTGTGCCGCTTCAAGATGGATTAGAGCCTTTACGCCTCCAGAGATCAAAGGTACGTGATGTCTCGTAATCAGCCGCTACTCACCTGCTCTCCTCGATAAGGCTTTGGCCCAGGAGTGGAGAAGTGTAGAGGAGCAACAGATGGAGTATCAAGTCCCACTGTTGTTTGTCTAGTGTAGTACAGTGGGCTACATTATGGCTGGCCATTACTCCCCATTGAATATAATGCATTTGGAAAGTATTCAGACCCCTTCAGTTTTTCGACTTTGTTCCGTTAGTCTTATTCTAAAATGGATTAAATAAAACATGTTCCTCATCAATATAGACACAATGCCCCATAATGACAAAGCAAAAACAAGTTTAGAAATTTTTGCAAATGTATTCAAAGATCAAAACAAAAAAAACGTGTTTACATAAGCATTCAGTTTCCATAGATCATCCTTGAGATGTTTCTAGAACTTCATTGGAATCCACCTGTGGTAAATTAAATTGATTCGACATGATTCGGAAAGGCACACACCTCTGTATATAAGATCCCACAGTTGACATTGCATGTCAGAGCAAAAACCAAGCCATGGAGGTCAAAGAAATAGTCCGTAGAGCTCCGAGACAGTATTGTGTCGAGGCACAGATATGGGGAATCGTACTAAAAAATGTCTGCAGCATTGAAGGTCCCCAAGAACACAGTGGCCTCCATTCTTAAATGGAAGAAGTTTGGAACCACCAAGACCCTTCCTAGAGCTGGCCGCCCAGCCAAACTGAGCAATCGGGGAAGGGCCTTGGTCAGCGAGCTCCAGAGCTCCAGAATTCCTCTGTGGAGATGCGAGAACCTCCCAGAAGGACAACCATCTTTGCGGCACTCCACCAATCAGGCCTTTATGGTAGAGTGGCGAGACAGAAACCCCTCCTCAGTAAAAGGAACATGACAGTCCGCTTGGAGTTTGCCAAAAGGCACCTAACGGACTCTGACCATGAGAAACAAGATTCTCTGGTCTGATGAAACCAAGAATGAACTCTTTGGCCTGAATGCCAAGCATCACATCTGGAGGAAACCTGCCACCATCCCTACGGTGAAGCATAGTGGTGGCAGCATCATGCTGTGGGGATGTTTTTCAGCGGCAGGGACTGGGAGACCAGTCAGCATCAAGGGAAAATGAAAGGAGCAAAGTACAGAGAGATCTTTGATGAAAACGTGCTCATGAGTGCTCAGGACCTCAGACTGGGGTGAAGGTTAACCTTCCAACAAGACAACGACCCTAAGCACACACCCAAGACAACACAGTAGTGGCTTCGGGACAAGTCTCTGAATTTCCTTGAGTGGCCCAGCCAGAGCCCAGACTTCAACCCGATCGAACATCTCTGGAGTGACCTGAAAATAGCTGTGCAGCGACGCTCCCCATCCAACCTGACAGAGATTGAGAGGATCGGCAAAGAAGAATGGGAGAAATTCCCCAAATTACAGATGTGCCAAACTTGTAGCGTCATACCCAAGAAGACTCAAGGCTTTAATTGCTACCAAAGGTGCTTCAACAAAGTACTGAGTAAAGGGTCAGAATACTTTTTTTATGAGGTAATGTGTGTAGAGTGATGAGGGGATTAAAAATATATATATATATTTTAGAATAAGACTGTAACGTCACAAAATGTGACGAATACTTTCCCAAATGCACTGTATGTATGATTGCATCAGAGGGAGTTGAGAGAAAGATCCAGGCTGCTTTTGATGCAGTAAATTGTGCTGCAGACATGACATTTTTCAAGGATGGGGAATTAAGAAAGATCGGACTGCAGAGCGGGACCTTGCCTGGTAACAGGAAACTCTTTGAATATGTTTTAGGAAGAAGGAGCTCTCTTGTTTACGTGAGACTTGCAAGCAAGCTGCGTGGGACGGATGGGAGGACTAATATACTGTTGCACCACCTCTAAAGTGCCTGAGGGATGGAAATTATTTGTTTTTAGGGTAGCACAGTTTCTACAGAGTTGAAACATGGGTGAGATGTACTGTACCATCAGTATGCGCTAGAGATAGTCTCCTTCTTGACTTTTCCTACTTTATTTGTTTCTGTCGGAATCTTCCTGCTTGTGTTTGTTGTTTTAGCACGGTGCCAAAACAAGCCATTACTCTTTTCCCAGTGCCGCGCCGACTTAAAACCAAACTGTGCTGCCTCGCATATCTTATTTGCACATTCTCCTTTTCAGCATGGTTCCAACCACTGACGGTGACAGGTAGCCTAACGGTTAAGAGGGTTGGGCCAGTAACCGAAAGGTCGCTGGTATGAATCCCTGAGCCGACAAGATGAAAAAGCTGTCAATGTGCCCTGAGCAATGCTCTTGACTCTAGTTGCTCTGGATAAGAGCGTCTGCTAAATGGGTCAAATGTCAATGTAAACCAGCTCAGGACAGCTTGGCTCGGTTTGGCTCAGTGGTGTGAAAAGCCCTTTTGGGTCTGAAGAGACAGATCCAATATTGCCTCTGAAGTATTTGTTTGAGAAAGGGACTTTGTCCAAAATCACGTACGTAGCTGAGTGTAGCAGGAGATCAGGATTTTATGCCAAGCCATTTTTATTCACAGGAAAATAATATGATGCAGCCGACGGATCATACAGAGGCTCTCTCCAATATCTACCTGCTGTTCTGGGCCAGGGAAAAAACAGCCACATTCAAAGGAAGCTTAGATTGACACAAAGAGGATCTGAATTTCCCCATACCTGCAGATACAGTATCTTCCAGATGGCAAACAATGGTTATGTAGAGCCGATCACACTGAAAGGTGTTAAGTCTTTTAGAGCTAGCTTCCTCACCTGTGAACTTTTCACCCAGCATGCATTGCCTGGTATATCTTGTGTTTTTATGTACTTTTTCCTCATACATGCAGACGCACACACAAAAGTACACAGACACAGACAGAGGCACACACACACACACACACACACACACACACACACACACACACCTTCAACCTTTTTTATGGAACAAACTGTTTAGTGTATTTGTGGATGAAATTTCAATACAAATGAATGTGCTGCATAACATGCTTTTCATATGTTTTTTAGTAGCCCCAGTCCTCCCACAGGCTGCATTGGCATGGTCTGAATACAAATATAAGAATACAAAGTCTGCTCAGAAAGCATGAGGTACTGGCCCTGTGAAATTCACTGGGAACCGAATTTTACTTCGCTGACTTTGGCCCAGATATATTTCAATTTCATAGCATATGCATTCTTGCATGAGGTGCACTTATATCACTCTGCTGCAGATACTGAAAAATATCCCTCCAGTGTACATAAACCTCCACTTTTATACCGGATCTTAAATCACCAGAGTGTTTTTTTACTCAGGCTAGTTTATCATCTTCATTAAAATGGTTATACTTCATATTGTTTACCATTTAACAGCTCTCAGTGATGCTCCAATAACCAAACAGCATTCTGGTGCTACCTCCGCCATCCGTTCCTGCGTGAGCCGTGCAGCAAACAGAGCCGGGTAGAGTTGAATCTCTCCAGCAGTGTGTGTTCACTGAACTCATCAGGTCCAGTCTGCCGCTGAGGTCTCCTGCCTTTATCCATGCACCTGAGAGCTGGAGATAAGCCACACTGATTTTTGTCTGCTGCTATGTAACAGATTGCATTGTGAGACGGGCATCAAGGACCCAGGAATCACTGGAGGGAAGTCTGGGCTGGCCAGAAGGAGCACTGTGCATGTTGAGAGAAACTTTTTTTTTTTTTTAACCTCAGAATACCATTTGAATGAAAAACAGCTGACGTGTGCGTGTGCATGAGTGTGTGTGGTGTCCCCCCAGAATGGCTGCACGGTCATCATCCCAGTTGGGCCCCTGTAGAGGCTTGGATTAATGCATAAGGTCATTGACTTGTGAGTAAGGCTGTGTAATCAGCAGCTTTTACTGCCGCTATAAACCTTTTTTCACAGTTCTTTGAGTCACAGAGTGTGCAAGTTCTCTCACTTCATCAAGAGAGTGAGTGGAAAAGGGCACGGCGGAGAGGGTCAAGGAGACTGAGTGTGTCACTGATTCGCTTCCACCCAGCATGCCATTTCCCTAAATGTTACTGTCAATTTTCTTATCAGGCAAAAATCATATTTTTCAGACAGATGCTCGGCTTGTGCCACATAACATGGCTTCTGATCCAGGTGTTGCATCTGTGTGCCATTCGGGGCTGTACTGAGAGTTTTCTGTTGTCCTTCCTGGCGCTTGTCCTATTGCCCATTGAAATTCAGTTTGCTTCACTTATGTTTGATCAGTGTTGTTTAAATAGCTGTCTCAATATTTGCGGGCCCAATTGCGAAGATGCCTGGTTGTTTAGCTTCATCAGTGGAATCGTGTTTCTTTCCCCCCCTCCTGTGTAGTCGACGGGTCGTCCCACACTGTGACAAGTCTAGCGGAAAATGAAATTAGGAGAGGAGTAGCAGTTTGATTTAGGATTCCCAGCTAGCCAAGCTCTGCCTGTGGTGTACATGACACATACAGTACAGGCTAGTACAGGCTGAAGTGAAAGGGATTGTTATGCGATGACCTTACATGCATACATCGAAATGGACGTCTACGAACTCAAGGGATGTTGACCTTGAGCAATCCGTTAGAAAGCCACTTAAATGATATGACCTGTGTTACTGTTGTGCCGTTGCGCTCTCTCATGTATACACCATGTAATAGACAAGCGTACACCCGCTGCAATGTGAACGTGAAGTAAACAAAACTGCCCAGAACTGGAGATGCACCGTTGAGGTCCTTTGCTTCACTAGGAGCTAAAAGGTGAAAAACTAAGTCAAACCATGTGAATGACATGGCTTGAAGTTGTTGAAAGCGGTCAAACAGGTAGGCATGCTGCAGGCTGTTTGATTCTGGAAAAGGTAGATAAAAGAACACATTGAAGCCTTGAAGAAGCTCTCCCCCTATATGAGCGTTACACGTCTCTCATTACACAAGACATCCTTTGGAGCTGGCCATGATATATTCCTTGATGGCTGGAAGTGAGAGTGTTATGCTCTGTAAAGCCTAGAGTAGTGGAACCTGTTTTTAGCATTACAAATCGAGGACATATCGAGGACCTATCAGCACTTACAATTACCCAATTGGCAATTACAACCAATAAACTGGTTCTACAATGTAATAGGCAATTTCCACATCCATTGTTTTAATGATTATTATCCTATTGATATTCCATCACCATTCATACATGGAAAAATAATATCTTATTCAACTCCAAAGCGTGGGCCACTTTGCCTATTTCTAGGGTCACTGAGGCATGCACGCTCCTCTTACACACAACCAGAAGGATAAACATTAGATGGATGGTGCTTTCAAGACAATGCAGCGCTCCATCACTCTCTTTCTTGGTCAAATAGCCCTTACACAGATTGGAGGTGTGTTTTGGGTCATTGTCCCAAAAGCGCAAACCAGATGGGATGGCGTATCGCTGCAGAATGCTGTGGTAGCCATGCTGGTCAAGTGTGCCTTGAATTCGAAATAAATCAAGACAGTGTCACCAGCAAAGCCCCTCCACACCATCACACCTCCTCCTCCATGCTTCACAGTGGAAACCACACACGCAGAGATCATCTGTTCACCTACTCTGCGTCAGACATGGCAGTTGCAACTAAAAATCTAAAATTTGGACTCATCAGACCGAAGAATAGATTTCCACCGGTCTGATGTCCATTGCTTGTGTTTCTTGGCCCAAGCAAGTCTTTTCTTATTATAGGTGTCCTTTAGTAGTGGTTTCTTTGCAGCATTTAGAACATGAAGGCCTGATTCACACAGTCTCCTGTGAACAGTTGATGTTGAGATGTGTCTTTTACTTGAACTCTGAGGTGCAGTTAATTGCCCATTTCTGAGGCTGGTAACTCTAATGAACATAATCTGCAGCAGAAGTATCTCTGGGTCTTCCTTTCCTGTGGTGGTACTTATGAGAGCCAGTTTCATCATAGCGCTTGATGGTTTTTGCGACAGCACTTGAAGAAACTTTCAAAGTTCTTGACATTTTACGGATTGACTGACTTGTCTTAAAGTAATGATGGACTGCTGTTTCTCTTTGCTTATTTGAGCTGTTCTTGCCATAATATGGACTTGGTCTTTTACCAAATAGGGCTATCTTCAGTATACTACCCCTACCTTGTCACAACACAACTGATTGGCTCAAACGCAAATTAACTTTTAACAAGGCACACCTGTTAATTGAAATGCATTCCAGGTGACTACATCATGAAGCTGGTTGAGATAATACCAAAAGTGTACAAAGCTGTCATCAAGGCAAAGGTGGCTACTTTGAAGAATCTCAAATATAAAATATATTTTGATTTGTTTAACACTTCTTGGGTTACTACGCGTGCATTATTTCATAGTGTTGAAGTCTTCACTATTATTCTACAGTTTAGAAAATAGTAAAAATAAAGAAAAACCCTCGAATGAGTAGGTGTGTTAAAACTATTGACTGGTACTGTAAATAAACAGAACGTCTACCTCATGATTCTTGCAAACGTTCATGTTCACCGTAAACATCTCACCCACTCAGAGGGTAAGAAATAGTAAATGAAGGTGCATGCTGTAAATGAAAATGTATCGTGTCATACATGAAACAGAAATGTCTAAGTGTTGCATTAAACGGCAAGGGGATGGAAAGTTGAAACGGTGCCAATTATTGTAGGAGTAGATAGATTTGCCGCACTGCCTAGAGTTTGGAGAGCACAAGTGGAGAGACGTGTTTATGTTTGCTCTTCGCAACAGCAGGCTAATTTATTCATTTTAACAACAAATTCCAAATGCAAGCTTCATAAGTAAATTATACATTTCAAACCATTTTTACATACCAAAAGACCAGTAGGCCTATGCTAGTAATTGTTGCTTGATGCCCAATTGCTGGTGAGCATGCAAGGTAAACAATTCATATTCTTGATCACCAAAACATTGTTGGAGCTGCATATTTCTTCCGACAATCCTCTCACCCTACCAATTGGTGTTTGCGCTGCAAACAATCCTATCGCTGTACATAACCTGACCGTTGTTGATTGACAGTTTGCTGGTCCAATCAGAGGGCAGAGTGTGCATTTCACTAGCCAATCTGTTGCACGTCCTTTGCAAGGAGGGTGCTGCGCCTACCGTCTGTAGCTGTGTGGAGAGTAATCCACAGAGACTCTGGACCACAAAATGACTGACAAAACCTGGCCAGATAATTTAATATCATCAGTCTCAAGTCAAAATTTTGTCCATAAGTCTTAAGTCGTCAAATTTGTGACTCAAGTCAAACACGAATCCAAATCATGTGACTCGAGTTTACAACTTTTCTCTGCCATTTTATATTTATGAACCCGTACTGGAATTCCTTCTGTTTCATTGAGGCTGTAAATACAAAACATGTACTATTGCCCATTCTCTAACATATGTCTCGGCCGCATGTTTAAAAAAATGTATCTAGTGCCATGTGCTTCATCTCTGCAGATCCGTAAAATTAGACTTCCAGCAACTTGTGTTCATGTTTGCTTCGAGAGTGAGAACGAGAGAGGGAGAGAGATCTCTTAAATGAACCGTCTCGAGATGCGTAAAGAGAGGAGAGATGGGATGGGGTAGGGGGAAAAACAAAGACAGATAGAGAGAAATGGAGAGGGTGAGAGAGAGACCTTGCCAGTCTTAATGATCTAGTCTGAGCGGAGTGGAAGGAAGAGGCATGGCCTGGCCGGCCCAGGCTACAGTGACATCTGGCTCCAGTGGAGTGTGGTGAACGGTGGTATTGCTAGAGATTGGTAAACACCATTTAGGATGGAGGAGGGGGGGGACCATCAGTAAAAAGACTGTTGCTCCTGCCAAAGTCCTCTTGCCTGATTGATCAAACCACTTTGTTCCTTATTTCTATTATTGCAGTTTTATGAGATAGGGGTTGTGGAGGGTGTGAAGGAGAGGAGGGCAAGGTTTTGTTTTAGTGCCCATATCGATGCTTTGTCTGTTGCTGTGTAACATTGAAGTGAGCAAGCAGTTCCCAGATAGCAAAATTATTATGGCCCAAATTCAGCCCACATATACCAGGTGATGTGGCCAGACCTGGCCCACAGTCATCTGCTATCTGTGCTGTAGCCTAGCTACCAGTCAGAGTCTTAAAATAACACAGCAATGTTTCGTATAGGTCTACATTGTGACATTTTACACAGCTCACAACATTTTCTTTCTCCATTGTACCTTTTAAGCCTGCACCGAGGCATGAACATTTCTCCCACTGGCAGACAGTGCATTGTGGAGCTGTGGAATGGATGAAGATGAGACAATTTGCTCTGAATAACCCTGTGCATGGGCCCAACACTGAGTGACAGCTCCTTATCACTACTACTGCCGGGCTGATCAAAGTTGAAACAGGGTCAGGATGAATTTAAGGGCAGCTAATTAAATGTCCGGGTTACACGCAAAGTGGTGCTTCATTTATCTTCTCATGCAGAGTCGGAGGGAGATACGGGACACGGAATAAAAGGGGGTCTGAGTATTACTTTCAAGTTCAACAGCATCAGATAGCAGGAACATTCAGCTGGCTTCATGTTTTTTCCCCCCATCTCCCTCATCTTGTTTTTAAAAAAAATCATTGTTCTGGGGGGCTCTAATAGGAGCTAAATCTAGACTATTCCCATGTTTCTGTCCATCTGCAATTCCTGTGTGCTGTGTCAAGGCCTTTTCCAAATGTCCATTTTCACAGGCTGCTTGAGAGGAGCGGGCGGTGATGGGAAGGCAGCAGTGGGGTGTGAAAAAGGTCACCGTTACTAGATCTGCCTGGCTGTCCCCTCGGCTATAGTACTCTCCTCTGGGGGAAAGACGTTTTACACCCAGTGACACTTGCCAAAACAAGCACATGCTATTGACTATACTGTACTGTACATGATGAATGATGGATGCTGAGCCATGACAACAACAAAAAAATCAAGTGCCTTGAGGTCTCATCTCATCTTGTCATCTGCTGTGCTTACAGAACAAGACAACCCCCACTGTTGAAAACACAATGAGTCCAGAACTTGAGATGTGCGTAAATCCACCAATGGGTAGTTCATCATTTCTGGGAGTGTTCAACCCCAATTGAATGTTTTTGATATGTCAAAATTGCTAAACCATTCGAATCTTTGTGATTGGGGCCACATAATATAGAATTGTAAATCAGGGTCGATGGAGAACATTGTCCAGATTGACATTGCGGGTAAATGTGCTTAATGAAATGCAGTTATGTTCCAGCTATGGTAGATTATTACCTCCGAGAGAGAAGGCTTAGATTGACGGAGGCAATCTCCATGGCCCAGAGAAGAAGCATCAGCAGCCAGCCTCGCTGCTTAGACAGAGACACGTCTTTCCCTCTTAACCCAAATGACCCATGACATTCTCACGAAAACCATTCCATGCTTCCCCCTCTTTTAGTGACAGCTAAAAATCGATGCAGATGCTCTTCAACTTAAAATCTCAACCTATTGACCCAAAGCATAGGTGCACGTCACTTACCCTGTTAACCTGGCAGATATCAACCAGTCCCTCATCTCCATTGCCTAAGACCCTGTATAAAACATATCAAGGGAGCCTATTATCTGGAATTCAGATTGTGGATAACATGCTCGGCACGTTTTAGTATTTCTTCTGAACTTAGTATGCTGATAACTTAATAACAAGCATAGCGAGGGGAGTTTGGAAGCCAGCAAGCCTGATCATGGAATGACTCAATACCTTTGTGTGGCCCACCTTAAAGTGTAATTACTCACCGGTGGCCTGTAAGAAGCATTCATCTGGGCTGGGTCGGTCACCTCCTTGCTTCGCCATGTTCCTGAGAGGGGTGGATCTGGGGAGCTGAGCAACAGCAGGTGTAATATCTCAAACCGGACATCCATGAAGTCTGGAGATGAAAGTAGTACTCCTCCTCCACACAGCCACAGAATAAGGCACCACAAATGTGTTTATTGGGGGCCCTGATGTTACTGCCCTCCTTGCCTTGGACGGTCGGTCGGTCCACTTAGCATGCATCTCCAGCCCCACACTATTAGTTTTCAGAAACATGCCTCCAAAAAAAGGCTGCTCTGAGGGTAGTCTCTGCTCAGGGTTTGATGTATTGCCCTCCATAAAGAACTTTCTGGCGCTCATTGTTTTTGTTTTGCGTTTTAAGCACACTATAAGGCCTTTCATCTCTCAATGCTCAGCCTACAGCAGCCACCTTATCTTTTCAGTAGCTAATGAGTAGTGTCTAGCCACCCTTCGTTTGGATTGTAAAAGTGAATTTATCAACTCCAATCTTTGTTCTGTATCGGCATAAATCAACATTGTAAGAAACCTTGAAATGGTTCTTATTTGCATTGGACAGTTGATAAGAGATCAAGATACAGCAGCCTTCCTATGACCTCAACTGTATCATCCTTTGTGATCATTTATAATAAGGACGTTAACAGCACACTAGCTACTAAAACAACATTGTACATTCACCATTTACGTTTCAGCAATGCGGTATTACAAAGAGTTTGGGTTCAGAGTGAACTGATAAACGTACATGTTCTTTGAGGATGCCCAATTTGCCAGCTGCCGCTGGTGATATGTATCCCTCACTGCACTCCGCACCAAGAGTGATCACTTGCCTATGACTTCTGTAGAGGTTTTTGCTTGCATCTTCAAATTGAATAAGTCAATCGAATAGGCTGCGTGGTGACACCACAATCAGATCAGAGCACTGGCACCAGGCTCTGCAAATAGGGAATCTAACATTGTTTTGTGTGGAATTGTTCTGGGGGCCCAGGTAATGCATCTCTAAAGGGACCTCTCCATTGCCTTAAATGTGAGCCCTGTCAGACAACATGGCCGCCGTGTCCTTGAGCATGAAGTATCTCAATCGAGAAAAAATGCGGGAAAAAAACATTGGATCTTTTTGATTCATTTTAGCATTTGCAATCCTTTTTTTGTTGTTTCATCAAATATGTTTCGATATTTAGATCACTCGCTATCGGAACTCTGAGAGAAACAGTACCAGTTTGGACACATCTACTCATTCAAGGGTTTTTCTTTATTTTTTACTATTTTCTACAATAATAGTGAAGACATCAACACTGAAATAACACATGGAATCATGTAGGAACCAAAAAAAAGTATTTTAGATTTTAGATTCTTCAAAGTAGCCACCCTTTGCCTTGATGACAGCTTTGCACACTCTTGGAATTCTCTCAACCAGCTTCACCTGGAATGCTTTTCCTACCATCTTGAAGGAATTCCCACATATGCTGAGTACTTGTTGGCAGCTTTTCCTTCACTCTGTGGTCCAATTCATCCCAAACCATCTCAATTGGGATGAGGTCTGGTGATTGTGTAGGCCAGGTCATCTGATGCAGCACTCCATCACTCTTGGTGAAATAACCCTTACACAGAATGCTGTGGTAGCCATGCTGGTTAAGTGTGCCTTGAATTCTAAATAAATCACAGACAGTGTCAGCAGAAAAGCACCCCCACACCTCCTCCTCAATGCTTCACGGTAGGAACCACACGTGCAGAGATAATCCGTTCACCTACTCTGCATCTCACAAAGACACGGCAGTTTGAACCAAAAATCTAAAATTTGGACTCATCAGACCAAAGGACAGATTTCCACCGGTCTAATGTCCATTGTTTGTGTTTCTTGGCCCAAGCAATTCTCTTATTATTATAGGTGTCCTTTAGTAGTGGTTTCTTTGCAGAATTTCGAACATGAAGGCCTGATTCACACAGTCTCCTCTGAACAGTTGATATTGAGATGTGTCTGTTGAACTCTGTGAAGCATTTATTTGGGCTGCAATTTCTGAGGCTATTTACTCTTATGAACTTATCCTCTGCAGCAGAGGTAACTCTGGTTCTTCCTTTCCTGTGGGGGTCCTCATGAGAGCCAGTATAGGGCTATTTTCTGTATACCACCCCTGCCTTGTCACAACACAACTGATTTGCTCAAACGCATCAAGAAGGAAATAAATGTAGAAAATAGTAAAAATAAATAAAAACCCTTGAATGAGTTGGTGTGTCCAAACCTTTGACTGGTACTGTACATTAATAGTTTCTACCCCTCTGTGGATGTGTGACTAGCCCTAAAATGATTAATTCAAAAATATTCAAACTTGGCCTGCATGTTTAAAATGAGTTGTCTTTGACATTAACATTTGTTTGAGAGGGTTACAATTTATTTTGCCTTCTGTCAAATAACTATTTAAGATCTATTTCGGTTTGAGAATGTATCTGTGGCTTGGATCACAATTGTGATACATATCTTGAAATTGAAGGAAATACCATTTTATTTATTCATTTTGCCAGAATGCCGTCATCACTCATCCCCCGTTGATGGAAATAACCATCTCTGTTTCTGACTCGCTTTTGACCTTCAGACAGTGACAGAGAGCGTACAGTAGCCTAGCCATTAGCTCAGGGAAGATATGGCCCTGTGTGATTTTTTTTTAATTTATTTTTATTTCACCTTTATTTAACCAGGTAGGCTAGTTGAGAACAAGTTCTCATTTGCAACTGCGACCTGGCCAAGATAAGGCATAGCAGTGTGAACAGACAACACAAAGTTACACATGGAGTAAACAATTAACAAGTCAATAACACAGTAGAAAAAAGGGGAGTCTATATATACACATTGTGTGCAAAAGGCATGAGAAGGTATGCAAATAATTACAATTATGCAGATTAACACTGGAGTGATAAATGATCAGATGGTTATGTAAAGGTAGAGATAGAGATATTGGTGTGCAAAAGAGCAGAAAAATAAATAAATAAAAACAGTATGGGGATGAGGTAGGTGAAAATGGGTGGGCTATTTACCAATAGACTATGTACAGCTGCAGCGATCGGTTAGCTGCTCAGATAGCAGATGTTTGAAGTTGGTGAGGGAGATAAAAGTCTCCAACTTCAGCGATTTTTGCAATTCGTTCCAATCACAGGCAGCAGAGAACTGGAACGAAAGGCGGCCAAATGAGGTGTTGGCTTTAGGGATGATCAGTGAGATACACCTGCTGGAGCGCGTGCTACGGATGGGTGTTGCCATCGTAACCAGTGAACTGAGATAAGGCGGAGCTTTACCTAGCATGGACTTGTAGATGACCTGGAGCCAGTGGGTCTGGCGACGAATATGTAGCGAGGGCCAGCCGACTAGAGCATACAAGTCGCAGTGGTGGGTGGTATAAGGTGCTTTAGTGACAAAACGGATGGCACTGTGATAAACTGCATCCAGTTTGCTGAGTAGAGTGTTGGAAGCAATTTTGTAGATGACATCGCCGAAGTCGAGGATCGGTAGGATAGTCAGTTTTACTAGGGTAAGTTTGGCGGCGTGAGTGAAGGAGGCTTTGTTGCGGAATAGAAAGCCGACTCTTGATTTGATTTTCGATTGGAGATGTTTGATATGGGTCTGGAAGGAGAGTTTAGAGTCTAGCCAGACACCTAGGTACTTATAGATGTCCACATATTCAAGGTCGGAACCATCCAGGGTGGTGATGCTGGTCAGGCGTGCGGGTGCAGGCAGCGAACGGTTGAAAAGCATGCATTTGGTTTTACTAGCGTTTAAGAGCAGTTGGAGGCCACGGAAGGAGTGCTGTATGGCATTGAAGCTCGTTTGGAGGTTAGATAGCACAGTGTCCAAGGACGGGCCGGAAGTATATAGAATGGTGTCGTCTGCGTAGAGGTGGATCAGGGAATCGCCCGCAGCATGAGAAACATCATTGATATATACAGAGAAAAGAGTCGGCCCGAGAATTGAACCCTGTGGCACCCCCACAGAGACTGCCAGAGGACCGGACAGCATGCCCTCCGATTTGACACACTGAACTCTGTCTGCAAAGTAATTGGTGAACCAGGCAAGGCAGTCATCCGAAAAACCGAGGCTACTGAGTCTGCCGATAAGAATGCGGTGATTGACAGAGTCGAAAGCCTTGGCAAGGTCTATGAAGACGGCTGCACAGTACTGTCTTTTATCGATGGCGGTTATGATATCGTTTAGTACCTTGAGCGTGGCTGAGGTACACCCGTGACCGGCTCGGAAACCAGATTGCACAGCGGAGAAGGTACGGTGGGATTCAAGATGGTCAGTGACCTGTTTGTTGACTTGGCTTTCGAAGACCTTAGATAGGCAGGGCAGGATGGATATAGGTCTGTAACAGTTTGGGTCCAGGGTGTCGCCCCCTTTGAAGAGGGGGATGACTGCGGCAGCTTTCCAATCCTTGGGGATCTCAGACGATATGAAAGAGAGGTTGAACAGGCTGGTAATAGGGGTTGCGACAATGGCGGCGGATAGTTTCAGGAATAGAGGGTCCAGATTGTCAAGCCCAGCTGATTTAGTGATAGTGATGAGGTCACTATGACACCAGAGAGGAAGGAAACCGATCCCCCTTCCCAAAACTCACTGAGCGATGGCCGTCCAATACGGGGGGGGGGGGGACACACAAACTTCCATCCCCCATGTTATTGCACCCATGCCTCCCATACAGGCCTGCAAGATTTATCCCGTCCGTAAGTCTCCGGGACATGGCATTGCCAGAAAATGGCCCGTTCCCTCCCCCTGCCTCCCTCCATCCTGTCCTATCCATCTGGTCGTGTCTGAGCAAGAGTGGGGGAAACTATTGCAGCTCCACATTATCCGTGCCGCACAAAGTGGCACCTGCATTAATCACAGTGGGGGCTGGAGAGTCGATCTGCTCTGTTCCGCAGTTTGGGGTGGGGGGTTGGGGGGGATTGGGGGGAGTTGTGATAAGGGGAGAGGGACCGGAGCTGCAGCAGTAGCAGCACAGGGAGTGGGGAGTCAGCAGAGATCTAACAGGACATGAGATGGAAGTGAAGCGGGAGGGAAAGGGAAGCAGGGGCTGAGCCAGTGGATGGGGCGTGCTGGGGCCCGCAGTGCGTCTGTTTACTCTACTGCTGTTGATTAGTTTAGGGAAATGGAGGTGGGGAATATATGACAGAAGAACAGAGGAGTCATGCCTGGGCACTCTGGCTATATGGAGCTAGCAAGCTAGCAGACACACTACAAACAGAGACTTTTCTGTCAGACTGTCACTATAATACTCTGAGGGGCAGAGATAACGATGCAGCTTACCCACAGCGTCAAAGACCCTCGTATCCCCTGATCTACAGTGCCTTCAGAAAGTATTCATACCCCTCGACTTATTCCACATTTTGTTTTTGCAGCCTGAATTCAAAATGGGTTCACTATTTTTCATCATCTACACAGAATACCCCATAATGACAAAGTGTACAGATGAGTATTTTTTGTGTAAGTCTAAGAGCTTTGCACACCTGGATTGTACATTATTTACACATTATTCTTTATGTACACATTATGCTTTCAGGACATGAAGTTAATTTCTTAGCCACATTTTTAGCAGTTTTACCTTAGTGCCGTATTGCATACAGGATGCATGTTTTGGATTCTGTACAGGCTTCCTTCTTTTCGCTCTGTCACATAGGTTAGTATAGTGGAGTAACTACAATATTGTTAATCCATCCTTAGTTTTCTCCTATCACAGCCATTAAACTCTAACTGTTCTAAAGTTTCCTTCCTCTCCGGCAACTGAGTTAAGATGGACGCCTGTATCTTTGTAGTGACCATCCAAAGTGTAATTAATAACTTCACCATGTTCAAATGGATATTCCATGTCTGCCTTCTTTGCGAGGCATTGGAAAACTTCCCTGGCCTTTGTGGTTGAATCGGTGTTTGAAATTCACTGCTCGACTGAGGGACCTTACAGATAATTGTATGTGTGGGGTACAGAGATGAGGTCCATGCAACTTATTATGTGACTTGTTAAGCAAATTGTTACTCCTGAACATATTTAGGCTTGCCATAAGAAAGGGGGTTGAATACTTGACTCAAGACATTTCAGCTTTTCATTTATAACTCATTTGCAAAAAATATTAAAAACGTAATTTCACTTTGACATTATGTGTGTTGGCCAGTGACACAAAATCTCAATTGAATATATTTTAAAGTCAGGCTGTAACACAACAAAATGAGGAAAAAGTCAAGGGGTGTGAATATTTTCTGAAGGCACTTTATAGGAAATATGTTAGGAAACCTCTTTATTATTTGTAAGTAGCTGTAGTAGTTTATTTGTTATTACAATCCTCTGTATAAATTGTTATGGATTTAAAAGAAACTGGTTTAGTTTTAGTGCTCGAAAGGCAACAGTTGACTTTTTAGGTGTCCGGTAAGAGGACATGAGGCTATGATTCAGTACACAACTTCTATTTACACCATCATTCACTAAGTCTGCAGTCGTTTGAGGTAACAGTAGTTTCAGTTTCATTTGGGATAACAGCAGTTTGTGTCATTTTGGGTTATAGCAGGTCAAGAAAGAAGAAAAAAAAACGATCAACACAAATGCATAATGAGAGTATCGACTTTAGATGCAATCAGATATCTGCCAGTGCCAGGTCAAATGGTAAGTTATTTTACAGGTCCTGAGTGCATTTAGCGAATGCCACTTTGTTCGCCCAGGCAGGGCTTTGGAGGGAGGGAGGGAGGGAGGGAGGGAGGGAGAGAGGGAGAGAGGGAGAGAGGGAGAGAGGGAGAGAGGGAGAGAGGGAGAGAGGGAGAGAGGGAGAGAGGGAGAGAGGGAGAGAGGGAGAGAGAGAGAGAACTTTCCCCACCTTCATGATGAATGCGTCCCAGGCTATCAAGGCATTCAGGCAGTGTTTTTGAAATATTCTTTCAATTTCCATTCACACAATGTTGTTTTGGGAACTTTTCAACAAGCTTATATCATGGTGGGACTGGCAAATTGTCCAACCTAAATCAGAACAAAGTACCCCAAAATGTTCTGTTGTTCAGTCCCATAATGTCCATTATGACCTAATTTTGGGGTCAACGAAGGAAAGTATTCACACTAAAGTGTATACACCCCCCTCCCGCACACACACACACACACACACACGAACACCCACCCATTCTCAACCATCCGCAGTGTCTATTCAAACATGACTTTTCAATCATACCTCTTCTGCAGTTCACTAACAGGTGATGGTCCCATTCAAATAATGCAATTCGACCGTGGTGATTGTATCATTGGACACTGATATTCCTCTGTCAATACTCATGATGATGAGTCTTCCATGGCATAACATGAATTAACATGTTGATAATGTCAAGTTTTGACAATTAGTTGTAATTACCGGGATAACAAACACCTGTGTGACACCCGGGAGAATCACTTTAGGGCTAGAACCATATCAAGGATTTTTAATGGAATGAGTGTGACATGATTTGGGATTACCCCCCCCTCCCAGACTTTATGATGCAGTTAGATAGTCACAGTGTTGTCCCCTCTGTCTTATTTTATAAGGTAGTGCGCTGCATTTTTAATGGATCTGTCCGACCAGAAATTTACCCCCTTGGCAACGACATAAGGGTTCCCAATCGAACAGCCTCACAGAAACTAAAGGATGTCACATCGCAAAGAGGTGCCACTTTTTATGAGTTTGTCTGGCAGCCAGAGTCCAGCGGCATCTTAACAGCTCAGCACATTCTAGTCCTCTTAAATGTGAAATGCACTAACTTTATAGTGTCCGCAAAGGATGCTGTTGGGTGTTGTGCATTTACTTGTCTATATGACTTTTACATAGCTATTTCCGTGTATCTTACTTCAATACACAATTTCATTTAGAACTTTTTAGTGTTTCTAGAGCTTCAACTTTTACTGACCATACAGAAAATCTCAGTTGGACAGTCCAAATGGTCTCAGTCCACTTAGCTCATACTTGGTTTAACTTACCTCAGATATGCCCAAGCACTTTTTTATCTACAGTTGAAGTCGGAAGTTTAGCCAAATATCTTTAAACACAGTTTTTTCACAATTCCTGACACTTAATCCTTGTAAAAAATACCCTATCTTGGGTCAGTTAGGATCACCACTTTATTTTAAGAATGTGAAATGTCAGAATAATAGTAGAGAGAATAATTAATTAAATATTTTATTTATTTCATCACATTCCCAGTGGGTCAGAAGTTTACATACACTCAATTAGTATTTGGTAGCATTGCCTTTAAATAATTTAAACTTGGGTCAAACGTTTCGGGTTGCCTTCCACAAGCTTCCCACAATAAGTTGGGTGAATTTTGTCCCATTCCTCCTAACAGTGCTGGTGTAACTGAGTCAGGTTTGTAGGCCTCCTTGCTCGCACACGCTTTTTCAGTAATGCCCACAAATGTTCAATAGGATTGAGGTCAGGGCTTTGTGATGGCCACTCCAATACCTTGACTTTGTTGTCCTTAAGCCACATTTGGAAGTATGCTTGGGGTCATTGTCCATTTGGAAGACCCATTTGCGACCAAGCTTTAACTTCCCGACTGATGTCTTGAGATGTTGCTTCAATATATCCACATCATTTCCTTTCCTCATGATGCCATCTGTTTTGTGAAGTGCACCAGTCCCTCCTGCAGCAAAGCACCCCCACAACATGATGCTGCCACCCCTGTGCTTCGCGGTTGGGATGGTGTTCCTCGGCTTGCCAGCATCCGCCTTTTTCCTCCAAACATAACGATGGTCATTATGGCCCAGTTCTATTTTTGTTTCATTAGACCAGAGGACATTTCTCCAAAACGTATGATCTTTGTCCCCATGTGCAGTTGCAAACCATAGTCTGGCTTTTTTATGGCGGTTTTGGAGCAGTGGCTTCTTCCTTGCTGAGCAGCCTTTCAGGTTATGTCGATATTGGACTCGTTTTACTGTGGATATAGATGTTTTTGTACCTGTTTCATCCAGCATCTTCACAAGGTCCTTTGCTGTTGTTCTGGGATTGATTGGCACTTTTCGCACCAAAATACGTTAATCTCTAGGAGACAGAACGCGTCTCCTTCCTGAGCGGTATGACGGCTGCGTGGTCCCATGGTATTTATACTTGCGTACTATTGTTTGTACAAATGAACGTGGTACCGTCAGGGGTTTGGAAATTGCTCCCAAGGATGAACCAGACTTGTGGAGGTCTACAATATTTTTCCTGAGGTCTTGGCTGATTTCTTTTGATTTTCCCATGATGTCAAGCAAAGAGGCAGTGAGTTTAAAGGTAGGCCTTGGAATACATCCACAGGTACACCTCCAATTGACTCAAATTATGTCAATTAGCCTATCAGAAGTTTCTAAAGCCATGACATCATTTTCTGGAATTTTCCAAGCTGTTTAAAGCCACAGTCAATTTAGTGTATGTAAACTTCTGACCCACTGGAATTGTGATACAGTGAATTATAAGTGAAATAATCTGTCTGTAAACAATTGTTGGGAAAATGACTTGTGTCATGAACAAAGTAGATGTCCTCACCGACTTGCCAAAACTATAGTTTGTTAACAAAACATTTGTGGAGTGGTTGACAAACGAGTTTTAATGACTCCAACCTAAGTGTATGTACATTTCCGTCTTCAACTGTATGTAGTCACCTAGTCAGTTTACAATATTTGGATAGAAAATGTCAATAGAAAAACAACATACATTTGAACATCAATGTCATAAACAGATGGCAATAAATAATCAAAGGTTTTACAATCAGACTTTGATAGTCTACAACAGGGGTATTAAATTTGATAGTCCTACAATATAACTGAGTACAAAATAGTGGTTTGTGCCAGGGGGACATTTGAGTTTTCACCTTATCTGAGATGACTCTCATTTTTTACTCTCCATTTCTGTGGGAATGCGTTGAAGTACTAAACAGTGAAGAGATGCGACATGTGTGTCAGTTTAAGTGAATGTGGCTACTTAGCATAATATACATTTAGCCACCACATTGCTCTGCTTTGAGACTGAGGAATGGAGATTATGGTATTTAATAACTTACACGTCATTTAGACTGTCAGTTTAGATGCAGATCTCTTGCTGACTGTAACACGCCAGCTGCTGAACTAAATAAAGAGTGACGTATCACCCATGACAACAATTTACCAATACTCCCTTGTTCTTATTAGCCTGGTAGAAGCCCAGTTTGAATGTTTTCAGATTCAGAAATAAATCCTGTGCATATGGAGTACATGTACCATACGACATCTGGAATGAACAATTGGGACAATTCCACACTAGGCTATGTTTCACAATGTATGTTCTTCATATTAGAGTATGGTAACATTATTTTCAAACCTTTTAAAGCCTTTTCCCAAGCGGTTGATGCAAATGATATGTTTCATATACTATGGCGAAAGGGCCATAACGTATGTGGCTGTGTGAGATTGCTTGTCTCGGCTCCAAGTCAAATATTAACAGTGACCTTGTATAATCGTACCCTATATGTACAGGCCTATGCAGAGGAGAGGACTTGTGTGTTTTGAAATAATGAACACGAATCATGATTTTTCTATGGGCTGGCTCCAACAGGTCCACCACCGCTAGTCATTAAAGCGATGAGCTACAAAGATAAAAAGGTTAACAATTAATTAAATCACTGCCATGATGCCAGATCATTTAACCCCAGTGGTTGTAATTAATAGCAAAGAGGGAGAAGGGCAGCGGAGGGAGTGCGAATGCACTCCCACTTCAAATGTCATGGCAGAGTCTGTTGACTCGGGCAAAATACCATGTCAGTCTGTTGACTCTGAGAGATCGAGTTAGGCACTGTTTTTTAATGATCAACGCTAATATACAGCTGCTAATGGCTAGAGGTAATATTCAGATAGAGAAAACACTGCAGCCTGAGTACAGTGTCTCGCACAGTATCCTTCGCAGTATCAACGCTGATGCAGCTGATTGTAAGCCTACAGTAGTCTCTCTGTGAAATTAAGTCAGGTCAAGGATTGTTTACCAGTTGGAGCTACCTTTTCTTGAGCTGCACTGTATCGCATATACTAAAAACACTGCCTTGTTTTGCTCTTGCACCCTTTTCTTTGTTAAGATAAAAGGCATGATAAAATGGGCAAGCAAATTGCTTACATGCAGAGGAGTATGTGCAAACACTCCCACATAATGTGGTAGCACACTGTTTGAAGCAGCACTTCAATTGGCCACCCGAACACCGCTCAACATGGTTTCCCACACATCACGTTGGTTTCTCTCTCAGATCAGGATTCAATTGTTTTCCCAAGTGGGTTGACTTGGAAGGAATGCAAGAAGGGGAATGCAAATACTGATATCTTGCAAAGGTGCAAGTCTATGCTTTTCAGTTCTGGCTTGCCGGTGTTGACATTTACTGTAGTTTTCCACCTTTATGAAATATTGGTGATCGTTTGTGAATGTGCAGAAATTGAATTGTTTATATAATCCCTCGGTTTTTGACTTTTTTTTTTTTTTACGGATACTGTAAATGTGTCCTAGGTTTAGATAAGGATACTCCTATATAGGGAAAGTATGTCAGAGGAAAATGTTTTTTTTCCCATGGTGTTACAGGTTTAGTTTTTTCCATTTATGTTTTGGGGTTGGACTTTAGCAGGTATAGCTGTGCGTTCCGATTGGTTGTCACCTCGTTAGTCAGTATGTGTTCCACCTGTGCTGGTTTGCCATCTTGTTAGTGGGAAGGTGTTCCACCTGTGCTTGTGCAGAGCTCAGGTGGCCCTGGCCCAGTGCTCCAATTGGTCTAGAGAGAGGTGGAGGGTCAACACCTTCAGTTGCCGCTCCCCATTTTGATGTCTTAAAAAAAACATTCCTCTATCTGAGCTTCCCTGTTTTTGTTTGCTCTACTTTTTGGTTTGCTTCCTGTCTTTAAGGCACATTTTGTGGGCGACTTTTAGGTTCTGGTTGTTGTTGCTCGTCAACTTTCAGTGGACACTCCCATGAGTGTCATTCAGAATCCCTCTTAAAACCCCACCTGCTTTGTTTTGTCAGTGAGTCTTTGTTAGTTCCCCCTTCTGTTTGAGTGACATTATTTAGTTTTCTAGTTGGGGAACGTAACAATGGTAAAAATAAATCATGTTTAATGCATGTGAGAATCCGCTCATGCACAAATTATTGTAGCGGTCCTAAGGTCTGATTTAACAGTCTAAGAAATAATGTCTTTATCATAGGTGCATTTACTTTGCACAAAGGCAGGTACGTTGTTTGCATATGTTTCTAACATGCATGACTGAAAAATAACTAAACTTGGGATATTCATGAAATGTCCTTGACCCTTTTTGTTTTTGAATATTGATACCACAGTGCCAGTCTTAAATGTTATAGCAAGATTAGACACAATGTATTAAACCAATCGATTTGAAGGCAATGTAAGCTTGACGTGTTTCCTTTTGATATTTTATATGTGCATCAAATGTGATGTTCTGAAAAAGCTTATAGCTACATTTGTAAAAAGCATTGTGTGCAGTGGTTTGGAACCTCTCAAACAAATGGAACATACCTCAGCCATCATTCTTTTTTCCAAGACTGCAAGGCCATTAAATGCAAACAATTCATTTTTCCAATTCCTTCAGTTTCACATTTTTCGACATTGATGTCCTATCTGTTGCATAATTTTTTGGAGATAAAGTGCACTCTGAGGGACAGCCAAAACATTGGGGTTATCTGTCATTTGTGAAACATGTCTTTTCTATAATTGCTGTCAACAGCATCAGCAACAGCAGTTGTTTGAGCACAAACTCTTCTCACTGAACAATATAAGAAATGACTGGGTCGGCATTTCTTGGCACTCTTCAGCTACACACAAGCAGCAGAAATACGTTTGTACTCGGGAATAAAATAATTGAGTTCCGACAATGCATACCGAGTCTGAATAAGTAACAACCAATAGGGAAGTGACAGTCATGAAATGTATTTGGTTATTGGTTATTGGCCAGCCAAATGAGCGCAGTCGCTGTAATAACTGTTCGAAGACACATTTTCTCCCCTTTGAGTGCATGTGCTGCCATAGAAATAGAATGGCCTTCCTCATTCAAGTCAGCATGACACGTGGACTGGCAGCCATTGCGGGCGTTACCCATAAGAGCAAAACAGGAAGTAAAAGCAGGAAGTGCACCCATCAATATGTGCTGTGATTTGTTGATTCAACTGAACTGACGTGACAAAAAATGTACTCCATTGCATGTGCCACATCAGCTAAAGGTCATTTGATATTACCTTGGAAATGATTGCGTCACAATACCAGGCAGCCATTGCGAGTGTACACATGAGTTTAACAGTCAAATAGGTCGTTATTAATAGAACGTCACAATAAGGCGCACAGTGTTCAATTTCCCTGCTGGGGGTCAAGGAGACCATTGCGTGCCATTTTCAAGGGATTGTTCAATGTTAACTATTTGGTTGTACTATCATCACCTCTTGAAGAGCAGAGTCAGAACAAACTAAAAAAGTCTGATTATTCCATGCAAAACTCTTTGTCACGTTAGCTCTATCATCAGAGTTATACGTCAATATGGCTAACTAAACAAGCGTACTTTCAGGGGATTAAACTAGATGCCTATATTTGTTTGCCATCCATAGTGGTGATGACAGTAGTCTGACTGAGATCTTTACCAGGACGAGGACTTGCTGATGCCAATCTCTTTCCAAAAGCCTAATCTCTGATGATGCGAGCTAAATGACACACATTATTTGCTTAGCTAGCTAGCTAAGCAAACACATTCCCCCATGACATCCAATGAATGTTAGCGTGTGGTGGCGGAAGTTTGTAGTGGCTGTTTAAAGAGATCTGAACAATGGATTACAGCTTCTCCTGGCCCATAGACTACTTTCAGGGTGAGGAACCATCTAACGTCAAGTTGTAAAATAGCAAACTACTCAACGTTACTGCAGAAACCGATCCAACTGCACGAAAGCCCTGCCGTCCTGTCCTCAGTCAGCTGTTCTTTCCACAAAAATAATAATATATAATCGGTTATGTTTCATGATGGTCTTCATCCATAACTGTTGGTTATACAGTTATACGGTAATCTAAATGCTTGATTCTCTCTATAGAAATCGTTCTGAGGTAATGTTCTGAGTTAATAGATACATCAAAAGTTGAATAATATCAACGGTTTCATATAAAGGAATTTACAAATGCATTTCCCACCCACAATTCTCAAGTACTGTTTTTTTTGCAATGCCATAAAATGTTGAATTACAAATAAAGTCAAAGGAACACCGACCTTAAATGAACACATGTAGCATGGGGCTCCCGTGTGGCGCAGCGGTCTAAGGCATTGCATCTCAGTGCTAGAGGCGTCACTACAGACCCTGGTTCGATTCCAGGCTGTATCCCAACCGGCCGTGATTTGGAGTCCTATAGTGCGGTGCACAATTGGCCCAGTGTTGTTAGGGTTTGGCCGGGGTAGGCCGTCATTTGTTCTTATTAACTGACTTGCATTTATTTAACTAGCATGAGTCCATTAAATAAAGTTTAAATAAAAAATAAGTATGTAGATAGCACCTTTCACTTCAAGGCTTCAATTAATCTGCCTGCAAGGCTTTGTTTATGCTTTCACTAGTCCCTATTGTTCCAATTTGGCTGAAGCCGTGGCTTGCTATATAAAGCAGGCAGACAGGCGTCAAGGCATTCAGTTACTGTTCGATTGAACGTTACAATGGGCAAAACGAGTGACCTAAGCAACTTTGAAAGTGGTATGATTGTCAGTGCCAGCAGCATGAGTCCATGGCCCCATCCTACTTGGTGTGAGCGGTACAGGCTGGTAATGGTGTGGGGAGTGTTTTCTTGGCACACGTTAGATCCATTGACACCAGTTGAGTAACGTTTGAACGCCACACATTGTAGAATCCATGCCCTGAATGATTCAGGCTGTTCTGGAGGCATAGGGGGGTCCGACACAGTACTAGATGGGTGTCCCTAAAAAAACTGTCAACTGAGTGTATATTCTGCTGAAATTAGCAACCAACTTCAATGAATAGTAGTCGGTTTACAGTATAGGTAGATTTTGAAATCCATCTGAAATCCATTCAGCTCTCACTTGTAACTGTGCAACATAGAAATAATCTCAGAGCAGTGTCTCACTCTGTTTCTCTAGACTATATTTCCATAAGATTACAACATTTGGTTACATAATATTCAGGGATAAGTAACACTTCCAAAGCGGCTGTCCATTTTCTTTCCCCAATTGAATTAATTGCAGTTTACCTGATCAGAATCTGTTAGATTGTTTGCCCCCACATGGTTCTTTTGAATTGAAAGCATAGTATTTACTCATGTTAATTCACTGTGCTATCATAGCTGTTATTGAAGGCTATATCAACTGCTCATCCCTGGCAAAATTGTATGAGTATCTTTTGAATGTGCTGATTCCATGAACAACAAAAAAAGAATAAACCCTGGTACAACCCAGATAGTGCCGCAGCTGCAATTTTCTTCCATTTGGACAGAATGAGAAAATATTCAAAGGGAAGCAGCCGCCTTTTCCCCAACAGCCCACTGATTTTCATATTGACTCAATTCTGACTTACTGAGCAGAGATTGTGTATGTGGTATGTGTATTTCTCTCTCTCTCTCTCTCTCTTTGTCTCTGTTTTCTGCCTCTCAAACCGTACTTTAAATTGATCATTTCCCAAACATTGAAGTACTCCAAGGACCACAAGGGCCCCCTATCAGTGGGCTCTTCTGAAAGGCTCAACAGTCATCTTGCCAGAATATTACACGTTTCATGACTCTTGACTTGGCTCCGTCCTCCGTTTGTCAAAAGTAACTGACGAATGTGATACACGTTGGAGAACGTTGCCAAATACATCCAGCAAAATAACCACGTCCCCTAAGTAAGAGTCTGCCGTCGAAAATGCCGTTTGCCAGTGTTGTAGTGTATGGCCACACATGATCCTATATCACACCACAGCTCACTGTTCATATAACAGTACATTGCCAGGGCTATCTGACATATCTGCTGTGTTTTTGTTTGCCATAGTAGTTGCATACTCTCTGATATCCTACTATTCAGTGTGTGTGCTGCTGTATGGCTGTGATATTCACATCAACCCTGTGTAGAGGGAAAGTATCACTGTCAGAATCTATATAAGATTGTCCAACTCAGTCCCTAACAGTGAAGAGAAAAACTTTTTTTATTTTTTATTCTGATGCAGGAAAACCGTTGGCAGAGAATTGCCATGTCAAGCTATATCTCTTTTTTTCTCCTGCGTGAGCTACAAGAAAGGAATTCTCAAATTCTGCCGAGCAGTAGCGTTCCCCAGGCGCCCCTCTTGCGTGTAGTCCCCTCCTGGGAGCTCCTAGTCTACAACAAGACAAAGAGAAATGCCTCCAGGGAAGGTGTGGGGAAGGGATCCCAACATTTACTCAGACGCAGTGGAAAACCCATAATTCCCAACAATCAGAATGTTAAAGTGGAAGTGATGGAAGTGGTTTGCACTTGGGTGCCTTTTGGTGGGAGACCAGTGCAATTTAAATCAGCGGCTCCACTTGCTCTCAATTAATATGTAAATGCTGTTAATAAGGCACAGTGAATTATGGGTAAATGAAGCTAAAAAATGATGTCTTTCTCCTTCACTTACTCACTCCTTTATCGCTCCATCTCCTTCTCTCTATACTTGATCTCTTCTTCTTTACCCTCCCTTCTCTTTCTTTTTCACTCTCCTCTCCTCTTCAGTACATTAGTCAGGTCACTGCACAGAATAAGCATTAGTTCAGTGTCCTCCTTTCCTTGTCTTGGAAGGCTGTAGTGTGTGCTGGCTAGCACCATAGCCCGTGAACCAATCAACCTATTATCAAGACCTTCATTAGCTGACTCGGGTGGGCTTTGTGTCGGGCTGGGACAAAAGCCTGCACACACTACGCCCACCCAAGTACCGGACGTGAAAAACTTCGTAGCTGGTAAATGTTTAGAATGACTGTTTTAATCCCCATAGTTCCTTGTCAGACGTCCACATTTAATCAATGGCTGTCGTGTTATATCATCAGCATTGCTTAATAGCAACATAAGTGCATCGATTAAAAATCCCTTCCCTTGCCCACTGATTCCAAATGTTTGATATTCCTCCCTGCACTCAATTACATGTAAACCAAGATGCCCTGGGCCTAGAGCTCCACCCTAGATCTGCAGCCAGCAAATCAAATTACAATGTCATTATTTATTCCAGTCTGATTAATCACTTGTTTGAGTGTCCTCTGACTGTCTGTGACCTACTACTGTGACTAAATAGATTCTTAGAAACTTTGAGATGCGATGCCATCATCATCGTCATCACACGATTCCAGTGTAACGGATAAACCTTTCTCAATCTCTGGAGGGGTTTCATTCTACCAAAACTGTGCCGAGCACCTTCACACTGCCATGTGGGATTTAAAGGACAGCCTCACCGATTAACTCATCCCAGCCCTGAGCTTCTTCACACGACTCAATGTGGGACCATGGGATGTGTCAGTCGTACATGGAGGGAGGAAGTGATGGAGGAAGGGAGTCGTACTGGCATTGTGCGGTGTCAAACAAAGAAGCTGGGAGTATAGCTGCTCGGTGTAGGTGGCGGACAGCACAGCACTGCCTCAGACTGCCTGTTTTGTCTCTGTGTGCTGGGCGATGATGTTTGTCCCTAGTCTCTAAGGCAGGGACTGATCGCAGGTATCCTCTGAAGCAGTGCACGCTGGCTCCCTCCCTTCTCTCTTTCTGCAGCAGAGGCCTGCCTGCAATAAACCCCTTTCTGTGTCTCCATTGCTGGTGCAGCTTTTGAGTAGTTTGAGAAGTCCACACATGCCTCCAGGACGTTATCCTATACAATAACGCTAAGGAATTTTGCAGTGTGTAGGGTATAGCCGATTGTGGGTGTTGTTAGGCTATTTTTCCTCTGCTGTGCCTTCTGATGTCGAGACCAGCTTTTTATTTGTGGCTGTTTGATAAGTCTTGATATGGCACGTACATTAGCGTCATTCCAGCATATCCTACCCTTGGCTGTCTTCCTTTTCCTAACATGACAGCCGTGTGTCATCTCTGATTGGCTCTTTGATCTCCCAGGAATTTTAATAAAGATGGATGACACAAGACAAAAGCGAGACGGGATATTGTCAAACCCCCCCCCCCCCCCGTGGGAATTTCGTGGGGATGTTTGTATTGCATCATCTGTACAAACAACGTTGCAGTGCATTCCCCATTCCTCTAATCTTAGTCCTTTATTTGATTTGCTTGTTTGTTACCTCTGTTTGTGGGTTTTGTTGTTGTGAATCTGCTTAGTAACTTAATTATCTGTGCCTGTATGGCTGCATCCCAAATGGCACCTTATTCCCTATACTGTATAGTGCCCTACTTTTGACCTAGACCTATATGGCACCCTATTCCTAATATTGGACTACTTTTGATCAGGGCCTATACGGCACCCTATTCCCTATATAGTGGACTACTTTTGACCAGAATCCTATTAGCCCTTGTCAAATGTACAGTGCCTTGCGAAAGTATTCGGCCCCCTTGAACTTTGCAACCTTTTGCCACATTTCAGGCTTCAAACAAAGATATAAAACTGTATTTTTTTGTGAAGAATCAACAACAAGTGGGACACAATCATGAAGTGGAACGACATTTATTGGATATTTCAAACTTTTTTAACAAATCAAAAACTGAAAAATTGGGCGTGCAAAATTATTCAGCCCCCTTAAGTTAATACTTTGTAGCGCCACCTTTTTCTGCGATTACAGCTGTAAGTCGCTTGGGGTATGTCTCTATCAGTTTTGCACATCGAGAGACTGAAATTTTTTCCCATTCCTCCTTGCAAAACAGCTCGAGCTCAGTGAGGTTGGATGGAGAGCATTTGTGAACAGCAGTTTTCAGTTCTTTCCACAGATTCTCGATTGGATTCAGGTCTGGACTTTGACTTGGCCATTCTAACACCTGGATATGTTTATTTTTGAACCATTCCATTGTAGATTTTGCTTTATGTTTTGGATCATTGTCTTGTTGGAAGACAAATCTCCGTCCCAGTCTCAGGTCTTTTGCAGACTCCATCAGGTTTTCTTCCAGAATGGTTCTGTATTTGGCTCCATCCATCTTCCCATCAATTTTAACCATCTTCCCTGTCCCTGCTGAAGAAAAGCAGGCCCAAACCATGATGCTGCCACCACCATGTTTGACAGTGGGGATGGTGTGTTCAGGGTGTTGCTTTTACGCCAAACATAACGTTTTGCATTGTTGCCAAAAAGTTCAATTTTGGTTTCATCTGACCAGAGCACCTTCTTCCACATGTTTGGTGTGTCTCCCAGGTGTCTTGTGGCAAACTTTAAACAACACTTTTTATGGATTTCTTTAAGAAATGGCTTTCTTCTTGCCACTCTTCCATAAAGGCCAGATTTGTGCAATATACGACTGATTGTTGTCCTATGGACAGAGTCTCCCACCTCAGCTGTAGATCTCTGCAGTTCATCCAGAGTGATCATGGGCCTCTTGGCTGCATCTCTGATCAGTCTTCTCCTTGTATGAGCTGAAAGTTTAGAGGGACGGCCAGGTCTTGGTAGATTTGCAGTGGTCTGATACTCCTTCCATTTCAATATTATCGCTTGCACAGTGCTCCTTGGGATGTTTAAAGCTTGGGAAATCTTTTTGTATCCAAATCCGGCTTTAAACTTGCCTGGTGTGTTCCTCGTTCTTCATGATGCTCTCTGCGCTTTTAACGGACCTCTGAGACTTTCACAGTGCAGGTGCATTTATACGGAGACTTGATTACACACAGGTGGATTGTATTTATCATCATTAGTCATTTAGGTCAACATTGGATCATTCAGAGATCCTCACTGAACTTCTGGAGAGAGTTTGCTGCACTGAAAGTAAAGGGGCTGAATAATTTTGCACGCCCAATTTTTCAGTTTTTGATTTGTTAAAAAAGTTTGAAATATCCAATAAATGTCGTTCCACTTCATGATTGTGTCCCACTTGTTGTTGATTCTTCACAAAAAAATACAGTTTTATATCTTTATGTTTGAAGCCTGAAATGTGGCAAAAGGTCGCAAAGTTCAAGGGGGCCGAATACTTTCGCAAGGCACTGTAGTATAGGGAATTGGAACGCACTGCACCCTGTGTTCATATAGCGTCTGCTGTTTGTCAGGTGGGGTGGCTGAAGTTTTGACTGTTATTGATTGTGGACAGTTACTTCTGGACAGGCAGGGTGGGGGCAGCTTTTTGTCTGCATGTCCATCAGTCTCACCATGATGCGGTGGGCTCATTCTGCATGCATCCTCTGTCAACCTCGCAGCAAGCTACGTCCTTGTCATTTTTCTCCGAACCACTGACAAACATTAGGCGGTGGCCAATATGTAAAATGAACGTGATGAATATTTTTCTCCCTTCATCTCGCATCCTGTCCATCTATTTAATCACTCAATGTAAATGTGGGAACTGTTGCGGTGAGACCTCAAATGACCCTACAAGGGTCTCGTATAGTCGATTTGTCAAATATAATTGGTGAACATCAAATCAAATACAATTGCCTGGTGTTGGAGAAATAAGACACATTCTTCCGTTATTCTTTAGAGGAGATTTGATCAAAATTCATGATGACTGCAACACAAGGAAAATATTTCTGTTGATACAGTTTGCTCAGAACCAGGCCAGGATTTCTGTGAGCTGTGTGTAGATTGAGTGTATATGGTTTTTCAACATTCTGATTCTGACTGCAGAGCATGCAAAGCAAAACCAAACAACATACACATTTTACTTAGTCGGAAACCTGTGAAAGTGTTTATACTTATTTCAAAGAAAGTTTGCAGCTTATTGATAAGATATTCTATTCTAAACAGTTCTTCTGTGCGGTCAACAAAATATATATTATATTTGAAATATACTGTGAAGCAATTATACTCGGACTTATTTTCATATTTTTTTCTCTTTCTTAAAAAAAAAATGATTGGTATAATTGTTGCAAGCTGAGCTGATAAATCCATATTTTTGTACAATATTTCCCACCCAGTTTCCTCAAACCTTTCATGTTGTTCTACATTTATATGCTAATTTGTTATATTATCCTGCAAGTGAGCCAAATTTACTTAACAAAGCAGTGTTTTAACTAGAGGTCGACCGATTAATCGGAATGGGCGATTAATTAGGGCCTATTCCAAGTTTCCATAACAATCAGAAATCTGTATTTTTGGGCGCCGATTTGCCGTTTTTTAAAAATTATTGTTTGTATACCTTTATTTAACTGGGCAAGTCAGATAAGAACACATTCTTATTTTCAATGACGGCCTAGGAATGGTGGGTTAACTGCCTTGTTCAGGGGCAGAACGACAGATTTTCACCTTGTCAGCTCGGGAGATCCAACCTTAGTTAACTAGTCCAATGCAATAACGACCTGCCTCTCTCTCGTTGCACTCCACAAGGAGTGTTACGCGAATGCAGTAAGCCAAGGTAAGTTGCTAGCTGGCATTAAACTTAACTTATAAAAAACAATCAATCATAATCACTAGTTAACTACACATGGTTGATGATATTACTAGATATTATCTAGCGTGTCCTGCGTTGCATATAATCTGACTGAGCATACAAGTATCTGACTGAGCGGTGGTAGGCAGAAGCAGGCGCGTAAACATTCATTCAAACAGCACTTTCTTTGCGTTTTGCCAGCAGCTCTTCGTTGTGCGTCAAGCGATTAATCGGACAGAATTGTCCAAAAAGAGGACTTTGGAGAATGTAGGTCAATTGCCTAATTAGTTACTTTTCAATATTTACAGTAATGTAATATTTACAGAGAAAGCCAGGTTTACAGAACTGTCATCATTAACAGTGAACGAAATGTTGCTGGTTTGAATTCCCAGGGCAGACAAGGTAAAAAAGATGTTACGGTGCCCTTGAGCAAGGCAATTAACCTCAATTCCTCCAGTGGCTTTGAACAATGGTGACCCTTGCTGTGACCCCAGGGACTAGGTGTCTCAGGGGGAGCTGGGATATGCAAGAAACACATTTCCATTAAACATCCACCAGTTTGTAATAGGACAAATATAAGCAACCCCAAAATGATTATTGTGTAATGTGTCGTCCAAGGGGTAGGTAAACTCTGGTCTTGAATTACTGCGGGTGCTTCATGTTTTTTGATTTAACCAACCTGGAAGACCGGGTGTGTTTTTCATTTAGTAAAACACTGAACTGATCAATTAGCTCAGGGAGAAGTCTTAAGTGGAATCCTTGGGATGTGCAACTCTGACATCACCCCATTGAAGGTCAAATGTTAAATGGTCAAGGTAAGGGACATCCCAAGGATCTAGTTAGGACCAAATTCTTCAGTACCTGCTGCACTTCAGGAACAGTGTTGCCTAGTCCTGGTGTAGTCAACATGACATGGCCCATGCAGGAATGAAACCCACAACCCTGGTGTTGCCAGCACCATGCTCTAACCCACTGAGCCAGGAACCACTGATATGTATCACAGAAGTAGTCACTGATTATTAATGCTGTAAGCGATATAGCATACTAAACTTATTCCACTATACTAGACAAATCCCCTGGAGATGGCACGCTCATACAGGCTGCATTGAGCTTTTTAAACAAACATGCATATAACTTGTCTGATGAGATCGTCACCATATTTTTCACATTTTCTCCTATTATGATTTATTACTGGTACATCATCACAGCTATATATGAACATTCCCATGTCCATTATCACAGTAACTGTAGATAATATCCCTTATTGTTTTGTATGGATTTACACAGAAGCTTCTACACTTGAACGAGTTATGAAAAAAAATACTCTTGATTTTATGCAGACAGCTTAACACGATTGCCGGATTCTCATTTCCTTTTTAATGTTTTTTTTTTATTGTGCTCTAAATTGTGCTTTTTTTGCAGACAATGTACAGTAGGGCTATGAGTTGGCGTTGGTTGTTGCCTAGCAACTACTTTTTGCCTTTTGCTGTTTATTCTTCAACAAAATAGTCTGCCTTCCAATTTACTTTAATGAATGTAATCCACTGTAGCAGCTTTTCTAGATTTGCTAGCAACAAATGCATTTGGCTGCTGAGGAAATGGACAAAAGAGGACCTTTGATTGTTATGAGAACATACACTGAGTGCACAAAACTTTAGGAACACCTTCCTAATATTGAGTTGCATCCCCTTTTTGCCCTCAGAACAGCCTCAATTCGTCAGGGCATGGACTCTACAGGGTGTGGAAGGCGTTCCACAGGGATGCTGACCCATGTTGATTCCAATGCTTCCCACAGTTGTGTCAAGTTGGCTGGATTTATTTTTGTTAGGGGTAGATCAGCTTTAATATTGCAGATTTGATGGACGCTACAATCTATGTAATTGTCTGCATCACTTCCAATCCCCGTATAAATACATACATATACACAAACATATAAATACATATACAGTTGAAGTCAGAAGTTTACATACACTTAGGTTGGAGTCAATTAAACTCGTTTTTCAACCACTCCACAAATTTCTTGTTAATAAACTATAGTTTTGGCAAGTCGGTTAGGACATCTACTTTGTGGGTGTCATTTTTCCAAGAATTGTTTTACAGACAAATTATTTCACTTAAAATTCATCAGTCCAGTGGGTCAGAAGTTTACATACACTAAGTTGACTGTGCCTTTAAACAGTTTTGGAAATTCCAGAAAATGATGTCATGGCTTTAGAAGCTTCTAATTGACATAATTTGAGTCAATTGGAGGTGTACCTGTAGATGTATTTCAAGGCCTACCTTCAAACTCAGTGCCTCTTTGCTTGACATCATGGGAAAATCATGGGAAGACCTCAGAAAATAAATTGTAGACCTCCCAAGTCTGGTTCATCCTTGGGAGCAACTTCCAAACGCCTGAAGGTACCACGTTCATCTGTACAAACAATAATATGCAAGTATGAACACCATGGGACCACGCAGCCGTCGATATCTCTCAGGAAGTAGACACGTTCTGTCTCCTGAAGATGAACGTACTTTGGTACGAAAAGTGCAAATCAAAACCAGAACAACAGCAAAGAACCTTGTGAAGATTCTGGTGGAAACAGGTACAAAAGTATCTATATCCACAGTAAAACGAGTCCTATATCGTCATAACCCGAAAGGCCGCTCAGTAAGGAAGAAGCCACTGCTTCAAAGCTGCCATAAAAAAAACAGACTACAGTTTGCAACTGCACATGGGGACAAATATCGTACTTTTGGAGAAATGTCCTCTGGTCTGATGAAACAAAAATAGAACTGTTTGGCCATAATGACCATCGTTATGTTTGGAGGAAAAAGGGGGAGGCTTGCAAGCCGAATTACACCAACCCAACCATGAAGCACGGGGGTGGCTGCATCATGTTGTGGGGGTGCTTTCCTGCAGGAGGGACCGGTGCACTTCACAAAACAGATGGCATCATGAGGCAGGAAAATATTGTGTATAAATTGAAGCAACATCTCAAGACATCAGTCAGGAAGTTAAAGCTTGGTCGCAAATGGGTCTTCCAAATGGACAATGGCCCCAAGCATACTTCCAAAGTTGTGGCAAAATGGCTTAAGGACAACAAAGTCAAGGTATTGGAGTAGCCATCAAAAAGCCTTGACCTCAATCCTATAGAACATTTGTGGGCAGAACTGAAAAAGCATGTGCAAGCAAGGAGACCTACAAACCCGACTCAGTTACACCATCTCTGTCAGGAGGATTGGGCCAAAATTCACCCAACTTATTGTGAGAAGCTTGTGGAAGGCTACCCGAAACGTTTGACCCAAGTTAAACAATTTAAAGGCAATGCTACCAAATACGAATTGAGTGTATGTAAACTTCTGAACCACTGGGAACGCGATGAAAGAAATTAAAGCTGAAATAAATAATTCTCTCTACTATTATTCTGACATTTCACATTCTTAAAATAAAGTGGTGATCCTAACTGACCTAAGACAGGGCATTTTTACAAGGATCAAATGTCAGGAATTGTGACAAACTGAGTGTAAATGTATTTGGCTAAGTTGCATGTAAACTTCCGACTCCAACTGTACATTCATACACATCTTAAAATCAAAAGTAACAGTCAGTATCTGGTGTGGCCACCAGCTGTGTTAATTACTGCAGTGCATCTCCTCATGGAGAGCACCAGCTGTTACCCCACTCTTCCACCAAGGCACTTGCAAGTTCCCAGACATTTCTGGGGGGAATGGCCCTAGCCCTCACCCTCCGATCCAACAGGTCCCAGACATGCTCAATGGGATTGACATCCGGGCTCTTTGCTGGCCATAGCAGAACACTGACATTCCTGTCTTGCAGGAAATCATGCACAGAACGAGCAGTATGACTGGTGGCATTGTCATGCTGGAGGGTCATGTCAGGATGAGCCTGCAGGAAGGGTACCACATGAGGGAGGAGGATGTCTTCCCTGTAACGCACAGCGTTGAGATTGCCTGAAATGACAGCAAACTCAGTCCGATGATGTTGTGACACACTGCCCCAGACCATGACGGACCCTCCACCTCAAAATCGATCCCCCTCTGATCCCGGATCGATCCTGATCCCGCTACAGGCCATTTTTGCGGTAACACTGCAGTTAGTTGGTTGTAATTTTGGGTAGAGCAGATGTAACGGCTTTCTTCCTGGGAAGGAGAGGACCAAAGCGCAGCGTGATTAGTGTTAAACATCTTTAATAAAGACGATAACCGAGAACACTACACAAAATACTAAACAATAAATGTGAAAACCGAAACAGTCCTGTGTGGTGAAAAGAAACACAGACACGGAAACAATCACCCACCAACCCCAACACAAAACAAGCTACCTAAATATGGTTCCCAATCAGAGACAATGACTAACACCTGCCTCTGATTGAGAACCATATCAGGCCCAAACACAGAAACAGACAAACTAGACACACAACATAGAATGCCCACCCAGCTCACGTCCTGACCAACACTAAAATGAGGAAAACACACAAGAACTATGGTCAGAACGTGACAAGCCCCCCCCCCCCCCCCGGACTCCGACCGCACAACCTAAACCTATAGAGGAGGGTCTGGGTGGGCATCTGTCCGCGGTGGTGGCTCTGGCGCTGGACGTGGACCCCACTCCATCATTGTCTTAGTCCACCTCCTTAGCGTCCTTTGAGTGGCGACCCTCGCCGCCGACCTTGGCCTAGGAACCCTAACAAAGGGCCCCACTGGACTGAGGGGCAGCTCCGGACTGAGGGGCAGCTCGGGACTGAGAGGTAGCTCAGGACTGAGAGATAGCTCAGGCTGGTTGACGGCTCTGGCAGATCCTGGCTGAATGGCGGCTCTGGCAGATCCTGGCTGACTGGCGGCTCTGGCAGCTCTGGAGGATCCTGGCTGACTGGCGGCTCTGGCGGCTCCATGCTGACTGGCGGCTCTGGCGGCTCCATGCTGACTGGCGGATCTGGCGGCTCCATGCTGATTGGAGGCTCTGGCGGCTCCATGCTGACTGGCGGCTCTGGCCAGACGGGAGACTCTAGCAGCTCTGGACAGATGGGAGAATCTGACGGCGCTGGAGAGACGGGAGACTCTAGCAGCTCTGGACAGACGGGAGACTCTAGCAGCTCTGGGCAGACGGGCAGCTCTGGACTGAGGGGCTCTGGCGCCTCTGGACTGAGGGGCGGAAGCTCTGGCAGCGCCGGACAGGCGGGAGCACCTGTATTGATGGGACGGAGAGACAGCCTGGTGCGGGGTGCCGACACTGGTGGTACCGGGCTGGGGACACGCACCTCAGGGCGAATGCCTTGCATACTACGCCAAATCAACTGCTCTCTCTTCACACTCCCCCAATTCTATTAACACCTCCTCGAGTGTCTCCTCATCTCCCATTCGTTCACTCTCCTCCATTCTGTCCAATAACTCCTCGACCCTCTCAGCCCTCAGCTTCGCCGACAGCTATGATAACATCCATGGCTCCTTACGGTATACAGGGGAGTTGGCTCAAATCTGGCTCCTGACTCTGCCACACTCTCCCTGTGCCCCCCCCAATACATTTTTGGGGCTGCCTCTCGGGCTTCCAGCCGCTCTGCCGTGCCAGCTCCTCATAATGCCGCCTCTCTGCTTTCGCTGCTTCCAGCTCGGCTTTGGGGCGGCAATATTCCCCTGGCTCTGCCCAGGATCCTTTCCCGTCTAGGATCTCCTCCCAAGTCCACTTCTCCAAATAGTGCTGCCTCTCCCACTGCTGCTGCTGTTGCTCCTGCTGCTGCTGTTTCTCCTGCTGCACCTGTTGCTGCTTTTGCTGCTGCTTCTGTTTACCACGCCGCTTGGTCCTTGGTTGGTGGGGGATTCTGTAACGGCTTTCTTCCTGGGAAGGAGAGGACCAAAGCGCTAAAATGAAGAAAACACACAAGAACTATGGTCAGAACGTGACAGCAGACCATATATTTTTGTTAACTGCATGTGTTACATTACTCCACCAGTTCTATTTATCATATAATGTACAAATATTATACCTTTTTTAATGATAAAAATTACGTTTTTTATCTATTAGTATATTTGAGTTTAACCACAATATTTGTTGTATTATTTGGTCAGTTTTTGTTGTGGTGGATTAAATTGAAATGGCATCCAACTTTATATGGCCTGTTTTAAAAATAGCGATATTTGGGAGATTTCCCTTTCAAATAACTGAAAGTGCGAGGTAGTAATCTAAATAAAGGGAAAAAGGCCATTCTTGAACATGGGGTAAGACATTCTTAGTAATTTGTGAGATAACCAGTTTGGATATAAGTATAACTTTTGTATGACTGAAGCCTTTAGTGAGAGGTCTAATGCTTTAACATTTAATAATTGCCGTCCTCCGAATTCATATTCATTATATAAATAGGCCTGTTTAATTTTGTATGGCTCGCCGTTCCAAATAAAATGGAATACATTTTTCTCATATAATTTAAATAAATGTTTGCTAGGTGTAGGCAAGACCATAAGCAAATAGGTAAACTGGGATATGACTAAAGAGTAAATCAGGGTGATTTCTCCACAAATGGACAGGTATTTTCCTTCCCATGGTAGCAATATCTTATCTATTTTTTCTAACATTCTATTACATTTTCTTTCTGGATATGTATACAGAGTATGTCCACATCACCATCATACTATTTTATTTGTAAACTACACAGTAATGTAAAAGTTGTATTTTTTTGTGATCCAATACATAGTAAAGTACATTTATCATAATTTGGTTGTTATTCAGAGAGGTTATAACAATTATCTAGATCCTCTGAGGCTGTGGAGGATCCAAATTGTGAATTTAAAAGAAAACATGAATAATCAGCATACACTGACACCTTTTGTTTTTAAGACCTGGATTTATACCTCCTTGATTTTACCCTTGATTTTATTATTATTGAATCTGATTTTAAAAGCTAACATTTCGATGGCCATAATAAATAGATATACCGATAGTGGACAACCTTGTTTTACTCCTTTGAACAGTTTAAAACTTTCTGAGAAGTAGCCATTATTTACTATTTTACACCTAGGGTTACTATAGATGATTTTAACCCATTTTATAAGAGTTTCTCCAAAATTGAAATGTTCCAGGCATTTATATATAAAATTCAGTCGTACTTTATCAAAAACCTTTCAAAGTCAGCTTTGAATAGCAGGAATGGTTTCCCAGATTTTTCAAAGTGTTTTATTGTTTCCAGTACTTGTCTTATATTATCTCCAATGTATCGTCCATTTAAAAAAGCCTGTCTGATTAGAATTAATAATATCTGACTATCTTTTTAATTCTATGTGCTACACATTTTCTTTGAATTTTTGCATGACAACACTGAAGTGTAAGGGGCCTCCAATCTTTTAAATGGACTGGATCTTTATATTTACCACTTGGTTCCTGTTTCAGTAGTAATGAACTCAGACCTTCTTGTTGAGTGTCCGATAATCTACCATTTTTATGTGGTTAAAACATGCTAATTAAAACATGCTATACCTAAACGGGTATACCATCCAGCCTTGGAGTTTTTCTCGTACATAAAGGCTTTAATTGCATCAAGAAGTTCCTCCTTGTCACGTTCTGACCCCAGTTATTGTGTTAATTGTTGTTTTAGTTGGTCAGGACGTGAGTTGGGAGGGCATTCTATGTTTTGTGTGTCTAGGTTGTTCTTCTGTGTTCGGCCTAGTATGGTTCTCAATCAGAGGCAGGTGTCGTTAGTTGTCTCTGATTGAGAATCATACTTAGGTAGCCTGGGTTTCACTGTGGTTTTGTGGGTGATTTGTTTCCGTGTCTGTGTTTTACACCACACGGTACTGGTTTTGGTTATTCACGTTACGTCTATTGTTTTTGGAGTGTTCAGTTTATGTGTTTAAATAAACAACCATGGACACTTACCACGCCACATATTGGTCCTCCAATCCTTCTCGCTTCTCCTCCTCAGACGAAGAGGAGGAGGAAAACCCTTACAGAATCACCCACCAAACAAGGACCAAGCGGCGTGGTAATGAGCAGCAACAGCGACCGAAGACACAAGACTCCTGGAGGTGGGAGGAAATTATTGACGGGAGAGGACCCTGGGCAAACCCAGGGGAGTGTTGCCGTCCCAAGGTGCAGCAGGAGAAGCAGCAGCAGCAGGAGCAACAGCAGCAAAAGCAGCAGCAGGAGAAGCAACAGAAGCCCAGAGGAAGCGGCAGCAGCAGCAAAAGCAGCAGCAGGAGAGGCAGCATTATCTGGACTATACAACTTGGGAAGAGATAGACAGGTGGGCTGTCGACCCAGGGAGAGTTCCGGAGCCCCCCTGGAATTCGCTGAAACAGTGTGAGGAGGGTTACAGGAGAATGATGTTGGCGAAAAGAGCACAGCGGCGTGGTAGGAAGCCCTAGAGACAGCCCCAAAGATTTATTGGGGGGGGCACAGGGAGAGTGTGGCAGGAGCCATGGATGGAATCAGAGCAGTCGGCGAAGTTGAGGTGTGAGTCTGAGAGGGTCGAGGAGTTATTGGACAGATTGGAGGAGAGTGAACGGATGGGAGATGAGACATTCGAGGAGTTGTTGATGGAATTGGAGGAGAGTGAAGAGAGAGAGCTGTTGATTTGGCGTAGTATGCAAGGCAGTCACCCTGAGGTGCGTGTCCCCAGCCCGGTACCACCAGTGCCAGCACCCCGCACCAGGCTGTCTCTCCGTCCCATCAATACAGGTGCTCCCGCCTGTCCGGCACTACCAGAGTTTCCGCCCCTCAGTCCAGAGGCGCCAGAGCCCCTCAGTCCAGAGGAGCCAGAGCCCCTCAGTCCATACGCGCCAGAGCCCCTCAGTCCATAGGCGCCAGAGCCCCTCAGTCCAGAGGCGCCAGAGCCACTCAGTCCAGAGGCGCCAGAGCCCCTCTGTCCAGAGGCGCCAGAGCCCCTCTGTCCAGCGCTGCCAGAGCCTTCCTCCTCTCCAGCGCTGCCGGAGTCTCCAGTCTGCCCAGTGCCGTCTGAGCTGCCCGTCTGCCCAGCGCCGCCTGAGCCGCCAGTCTGCCCAGCGCCGCCTGAGCCGCCCGTCTGCCCAGTGTTGCCTGAGCCGCCCGTCTGCCCAGCGCCGCCTGAGCCGCCCGTCTGCCCAGCGCCGCCTGAGCCGCCCGTCTGCCCAGCGCCGCCTGAGCCGCCCGTCTGCCCAGCGCCGCCTGAGCCGCCCGTCTGCCCAGCGCCGCCTGAGCCGCCCGTCTGCCCAGCGCCGCCTGAGCCGCCCGTCTGCCCAGCGCCGCCTGAGCCGCCCGTCTGCCCAGCGCCGCCTGAGCCGCCCGTCTGCCCAGCGCCGCCTGAGCCGCCCGTCTGCCCAGCGCCATCTGAGCTGCCCAGCGCCATCTGAGCCGCCCGTCTGCCCAGAGCCGCCCGCCAGTCAGGAGCTGCCAGAGCCGCCCGCCAGCCATGAGCTGCCAGCGCCGTCCGCCAGCCAGGAGCTGCCAGAGCCGTCAGCCAGCCAGGAGCTGCCTGAGCCGCCCGTCTGCCCAGCGCCGCCTAAGCCGCCCGTCTGCCCAGCGCCGCCTGAGCCGCCCGTCTGCCCAGCGCCGCCTGAGCCGCCCGTCTGCCCAGCGCCGCCTGAGCCGCCCGTCTGCCCAGCGCCGCCTGAGCCGCCCGTCTGCCCAGCGCCGCCTGAGCCGCCCGTCTGCCCAGCGCCATCTGAGCTGCCCAGCGCCATCTGAGCCGCCCGTCTGCCCAGAGCCGCCCGCCAGTCAGGAGCTGCCAGAGCCGCCCGCCAGCCATGAGCTGCCAGCGCCGTCCGCCAGCCAGGAGCTGCCAGAGCCGTCAGCCAGCCAGGAGCTGCCAGAGCCGTCAGCCAGCCAGGAGCTGCCAGAGCCGTCAGCCAGCCAGGAGCTGCCAGAGCCGTCAGCCAGCCAGGAGCTGCCAGAGCCGTCAACCAGCCAGGAGCTGCCAGAGCCATCAACCAGCCTGAGCTGCCTCTCAGTCCTGAGCTACCCCTCAGTCCTGAGCTACCCCTCAGTCCTGAGCTACCCCTCAGTCCTGAGCTACCCCTCAGTCCTGAGCTACCCCTCAGTCCTGAGTTACCCCTCAGTCCTGAGCTACCCATCAGTCCTGAGCTACCCATCAGTCCTGAGCTACCCCTCAGTCCTGAGTTACCCCTCAGTCCTGAGTTACCGAGTTACCCCTCAGTCCTGAGTTACCCCTCAGTCCTGAGTTACCCCTCAGTCCTGAGCTACCCCTCAGTCCTGAGTTACCCCTCAGTCCTGAGCTACCCCTTAAGTCCAGAGGTGTCCTTCAGTCCGGTGGGCCTGTTTAGGGTTCCCAGGTCAGGGTCGGCGGCAAGGGTCGCCTTTCCTAGGAGACCACAGAGGAGGACTAAGACTATGGTGAAGCGGGGTCCACGTCCAGCGCCAGAGCCGCCACCGCGGACTGATGCCCACCCAGACCCTCCCCTATAGGTTCAGGTTTTGCGGCCGGAGTCCACACCTTGGGAGGGGGGTACTGTCACTTTCTGACCCTAGTTATTGTGTTAATTGTTTGTTTTAGTTGGTCAGGACGTGAGTTGGGTGGGCATTCTATGTTTTGTGTGTCTAGGTTGTTTTTCTGTGTTCGGCCTAGTATGGTGTTAGTTGTCTCTGATTGAGAATCATACGTAGCCTGGGTTTCACTGTGGTTTTGTGGGTGATTGTTTCCGTGTCTGTGTTTTACACCACACGGTACTGTTTTCGGTTTCGGTTATTCACGTTACGTTTATTGTTTTTGTGTGGTGTGTTCAGTTTATGTGTTTAAATAAACAACCATGGACACTTACCACGCCGCATATTGGTCCTCCGATCCTTCTCGCTTATCCTCCTCAGACAAAGAGGAGGAGGAAAACCCTTACACTCCTCTGTATAATTTGGCCTTCACATGAGTCTTTCTGTACGTATGTTAATTTTACATTATTAATAGAACAAAAATCCATACAATTAGCTTCGGTTAGTGGAGATGGAGGAGACTGAAACGAAAACATATGCTTAAAGTACTTTGCTTCCTCTTTCAAAATATAATTTGGTGAATCATGGGTGCCTCCGTCATTTGTAACAAGTTTCAGTAAATTATTTTTGGTAGCATTTCTATGTTGAAGATTAAAACATTTTTTTTTTTGCATTTGTCCCCGTATTCCATTCTGTCTATGGTACGGTTATTATTGCTATCTATCTGTTCTGTTAGACCTTCTATTCCCCTGGTGGTTAATATGGACTCTTTTGACTTAAATTGCTTTAGTTTTTTTAGCTGAGTACCGAATTGCATGGCCTCTAAAGGCACATTTAAAAGTGTCCCATACAATAAGTGGATCTGCTGTACTTATGTTATGTCGGTAAAATTTAGTTACAAATTCCTCCGTCCTAGTTAAAAACAAGTTATCATCCAATATGCTTTGATTAAATGTCAAATATCCTCGCCCACGTGGAAATTCAGTAAGAGTATTGTATATGCCAATTATCTGATGGTCAGACCGCAGTCTGTCGCCTATCAACACTTAAAAAATATATATATATGTTTTTTTGGTGCCAACGAGAATGACATAAGAAAGTAGGCAAGACTACCAGCTTGATGTTGCCTCGGCCATGTATATCTCACTAGGTCAGGATAATTAAGCCTCCATATATTCACTAGTTCCAACATATCCATGACATTCGTGATTTCCTTAAGAGCATGAGGGTGATAGTTTGTAGTGTGATTTCCTTTACGTTCCATTGAGGCATTTAAAAAAGTATTATAATCTCCCACCATAATAATAATAGTATTATATATATTTTCAAAGAAACATGGATCATCATTATTTGGTCCGTAAAGGATAATGAGCCATATCTGTATATGGTCCAATAATATATTTAACATCATCCATCAACCTTGTGGACAATTTGCACATTCAGATCAAAGATATAATCACCCCTTTTGAGTTTCTTTGCCCATGGGAGAAGTATATTTCACCCCCCCCCCCCCCCCCGGTCCTTTTCCCACACAACTTCATCTAAAATTGTTGAATGAGTTTCCTGTAAACAATAGATATTATATTCCTTCACTTTAAGCCAGGTAAATGTTGTTAGTCTGCTAAGCCGTTACAATTTTAAACTGGCTATACTTATTTCACCAATTACCATAATGAGATAAGTTTCAAATCTGTTTATCATAATATATGTTTGTAAATTTACCATTGAAAAGTACCATAGTGATTGTGTGTCCATGTAGCTGTACCGTGATATTTGCATTGCTACTAGGTAACCTTCCAATTGTTCTTCACTATTCCACTCGCTAAAGCCCCTCCCCATCCAAGTTGTGTTGTCATCCCAGTGACCGGCAGCCCCCCCCCAAACCATAGGCCCCCCCCTGAGAGGCCAGGACCAATCCTTCGAAAAGAGCACACAGTGCCACCCACAGAACAGAAGCAGATCAACTGCCAAAAGCGTTTCCATTGCTCTCACCTCAATTTGCTATATAAATAGCTATATATATATATATATATATATATATATATTCAAAAATATTGTGTATCTTAATTTCCATCATTAACAATTAATATACGCAATAATGTCGACAGTTCATGCAAAGGATTGTTATCTATAACCAGGATTGCCATTGCATTACATTTTTGTCAAGCAATTATTATTTTTGCAAACAATTGTGATTCATCCTATATTGTCCTTAACATCACTACCCCCCCCCCCCCCCCAGCAACAGATGTGGGATACACACACACACACGCACACGCACACACAAACAACCCCTTTACCCCTCAATCATCCATAAGCTCAGTTACAGCTGCTTGAGAAAGCATTCAAGACTGAGCACAATTGACAAAAATTGAGAGATTTGATTAACCAATGTCAAGTCCTAGGTGATGGAGATCAGATACACACACGGGTCCCCCGCTGTGACCACTTTCCCAAGCCTCTCTGTGCAGTCAGACCTTTGATTATTTTGTGCCACCAGTGTCACAATAATATGCCCCCTCTCTGATTTTCCAATTGTGACCCCTCTCCCCATGGGTTACTGCTGCCAATGTTGCCAGCACTGCCACTACCTAGTAGTGGAGTTTATTTAACAATTGTTTCATTTTATTGCATAACTATCTATTTAAAAATATATATATATTATTACTACCATTGGCAAATATTTGGTGTCCCATTATCCGACTCTTCTGAGAACTTTGTCATTTTTTAGAATAGCCATGGAGTAATCTTTGTGTCTCGGAACATTTGGTTGTAATATACAGTTTATCGTCTATGAGAACTACACGCTTCCCTTTTAATCGATTCTCCTTGAAGATTAGGTACAACTTTTTGCTGTGTTCTGCAATCTCCCTTGGGAACTGATCATTCATGCCTATTTTCGTGCCAGCGAGTCTTTTACCCAGGCTTTTAACCATTACTTTATCCTTGAGGAAAGCAAATTTGGCAACGATTGGGCATTCATATCTCTGTCCTCTTTGTTCGAAATGGTGTACACATTGCAGTTGGATTTTATTGGCAGAATCAAGTGGGACTTGAAGCGCTGTAAGAAACAATTCCTTCACCACTCTTTCAGGAACTTCTCCTTTCTTGAATACCAGTAAGTACTAGATTTTCTCTCATCAATCTAGTCTGTATGTCAAGTAACGCTTCTCTCAGAAAGGTGTTCTCCTTTTTAAGTTCATTAACATGTCCCTTTTAGCTTGTTTGTTTCTTTCTCCATTGTCGCAGATTGTTTTGTCACTCATTTCAAAGCTTGCCTTCAACTCCTTTATATCTTTACTGACTAACTGAAGTATGCCCTGTTTGTCATTTATCGACATTAACAGATCGCTTTCCACCCTTATTGGTCCCGGTGGTGAAAAGCATAAATCGTCAGTATCTGTTGGAGTCGCGTTTTATTTTGGGGATTGATTCTCCTTGTTTACTCTCCATCATGTTTGAGTGTTGCTTGTTTTTGTAATATTTGCCGATACATTTCTCAAGCCTTATGATTTGTTTTGTGTTGTTATCCAGATTGAATGTTATTACCACAAGTATATGAAGATATAAAACTGAATTTTTTTGTGAAGAATCAACAACAAGTGGGACACAATCATGTAGTGGAACGACATTTATTGGATATTTCAAACTTTTTTAACAAATCAAAAACTGAAAAATTGGGCGTGCAAAATTATTCAGCCCCTTTACTTTCAGTGCAGCAAACTCTCTCCAGAAGTTCAGTGAGGATCTCTGAATGATCCAATGTTGACCTAAATGACTAATGATGATAAATACAATCCACCTGTGTGTAATCAAGTCTCCGTATAAATGCACCTGCACTGTGATAGTCTCAGAGGTCCATTAAAAGCGCAGAGAGCATCATGAAGAACAATGAACACACCAGGCAGGTCCGAGATACTGTTGTGAAGAAGTTTAAAGCCGGATTTGGATACAAAAAGATTTCCCAAGCTTTAAACATCCCAAGGAGCACTGTGCAAGCGATAATATTGAAATGGAAGGAGTATCAGACCACTGCAAATCTACCAAGACCTGGCCGTCCCTCTAAACTTTCAGCTCATACAAGGAGAAGACTGATCAGAGATGCAGCCAAGAGGCCCATGATCACTCTGGATGAACTGCAGAGATCTACAGCTGAGGTGGGAGACTCTGTCCATAGGACAACAATCAGTCGTATATTGCACAAATCTGGCCTTTATGGAAGAGTGGCAAGAAGAAAGCCATTTCTTAAAGATATCCATAAAAAGTGTTGTTTAAAGTTTGCCACAAGCCACCTGGGAGACACACCAAACATGTGGAAGAAGGTGCTCTGGTCAGATGAAACCAAAATTGAACTTTTTGGCAACAATGCAAAACGTTATGTTTGGCGTAAAAGCAACACAGCTGAACACACCATCCCCACTGTCAAACATGGTGGTGGCAGCATCATGGTTTGGGCCTGCTTTTCTTCAGCAGGGACAGGGAAGATGGTTAAAATTGATGGGAAGATGGATGGAGCCAAATACAGGACCATTCTGGAAGAAAACCTGATGGACTCTGCAAAAGACCTGAGACTGGGACGGAGATTTGTCTTCCAACAAGACAATGATCCAAAACATAAAGCAAAATCTACAATGGAATGGTTCAAAAATAAACATATCCAGGTGTTAGAATGGCCAAGTCAAAGTCCAGACCTGAATCCAATCGAGAATCTGTGGAAAGAACTGAAAACTGCTGTTCACAAATGCTCTCCATCCAACCTCACTGAGCTCGAGCTGTTTTGCAAGGAGGAATGGGAAAAAATGTCAGTCTCTCGATGTGCAAAACTGATAGAGACATACCCCAAGCGACTTACAGCTGTAATCGCAGCAAAAGGTGGCGCTACAAAGTATTAACTTAAGGGGGCTGAATAATTTTGCACGCCCAATTTTTCAGTTTTTGATTTGTTAAAAAAGTTTGAAATATCCAATAAATGTCATTCCACTTCATGATTGTGTCCCACTTGTTGTTGATTCTTCACAAAAAAATACAGTTTTATATCTTTATGGTTGAAGCCTGAAATGTGGAAAAAGGTCGCAAAGTTCAAGGGGGCAGAATACTTTCGCAAGGCACTGTATCTACTGCAGCCCTCATCCTCCACATACAACACCCATTCTGCCAGTCGCATTCTGTTAAAGGTCCCCAAAGCACACACACATCTCTGGGTCGCTGGTATTTTCAGTTCGCTGCAGCTAGCGACTGGAACGAGCTGTAACAAACACTCAAACTGAACAGTTTTATCTCTTCAATCAAAGATCATGGACACTCTTACTTGCAGTTGTGGCTGCTTTGCGTGATCTATTATTGTCTCTTCCTTCTTGCCCTTTTTGCTGTTGTCTGTGCCCAATAATGTTTGAACCATGTTTTGTGTGGCTAGCATGTTGTGCTGCTGCCAAGTTGTGTTGCTACCATGTTGTTGTCATGTTATGTTGCTTCCATGCTGTGTTGTCTTAGGTCTCTCTTTCTGTAGTGTTGCATTGTCTGTCTTGTCGTGATGCGTGTTTTGTCCTATATTTTTTTTGCCTTGTGGCAGGCCGTCATTGTAAATAAGAATTTGTGCTTAACTGACTTGCATAGTTAAATAAAATAAAAAAAAATGAACATCTCTGGAGAGACCTGAAAATAGCTGTGCAGCAATGCTACCAATCCAACCTGACAGAGCTTGAGAGCATCTGCAGTGAAGAATGGGATAAACTCCCCAAATACAGGTGTGCCAAGCTTGTAGCGTCATACCCAAGAAAACCCGATACTGTAATCGCTGCCAAAGGTGCTTCAACAAAATACTGAGTAGCTGGTCTGAATACTTACGTAAATGTGATATCAGTTTTACATATTAAAAAAAATTAAAAATTAACAAAACATGTCTACCAACATGTTTTTGCTTTGTCATTATGGGGTATTGTGTATAGATTGATGAGAAAAACAAAACAAATTAATCCATTTTTAGAATAAGGCTGTAACATAGCAAAATGTGGAGAAAGTCAAGGGGTCTGAATACTTTCCAAAGCCACTGTTATCACTGTACAGATTTTGGCAAAACTAAAATAATTTGCCCTAGTGATGCAAAAAATACTGAAACCTTTTTCTGCCAGTGTGAGATTAATTCTCTCGTAGGCTGCTCTCGTGACGGGAAATCAAGCTGCGTTCAAAATGTCATTCACATATTTACAGGCATTTATGAATAGTGATGTGGGAGGATCAATGTTTATTCGTAGCTGAGATGTCAGTCAGTTGAAAATGCCATCAATCAATTTGGAACACCCCCAGCCTTTCCTATCTCTTCTTCTCAGGGCAATGCAGAAACAGCTATGCTTGTTAAACTGGGGCTGTCACACTGGCTGACATCAATGACATACTACTAGGCTGGAGCTTCGTAGGTCTCCTGTGAAGACTGCTGGAGAGGTGATAAATTGCCCTACTTTTGACCAGGGTGGTAGGGCCAATACACTACTTTTGACTAGAGCCCTAAGGGCCCTGGTGAAAGTAGTGCACTATGAAGGGAATTGGGTGCCATTTGGGACGTAGATGGGTATTCATGGTCCTGTGAGAAAAGATGTGTGATAACCAGCCCTATAAAGAATGCATCTCAATGCTGCATGAGACACTGTTATGGATGCTGTGTTTCGATTGAGTCAATGTGGAATTAGGTCCGTTTCCATTCTCCTTTCTCTGGTTTATCTCTTTACTCATGCAGAGTTTTAACCGACAGTTTGATAAACCTTTTGTTGAACAGTGAACTCCAGAGATATTAGCCACCGGGCCAATCTTTAAAAGCCTACTGCTGACCAGGCGAAGAACCAGAGCAATGTTCAATTACATTTTAGGGCACCGAAAGACAAACACTTTAATATCCTGGTGGAAATGACAATTTAATGGCCACCATTTTTTTCTTATCTCACATTCATCATCCCATTTTCAGAGTTTGATTTAATACCTCTGTGAAATACTGTAACTCTTAGGAGATATAGATATTAAGACGACGGTATACTGTATGTACCCTGGGCAATCTGGTGGTCAGAGCCGCGCCGCCTGTAGCACAAGTCTCTAACTTTCACACTCTTATCTATCCAATAAAACATAGAAAAATTAAAAAAACATACCTTTTTATCAAAAAGAAGGCATCATTATTAAAATATCTACTGTAAAGCCTACGATTGGTTGGGACCAGTGGTCACCCTAATTCCTTGGCATCTTTAGCTGTTGGGATACAGTGGCCCGAGGACTGTTTTCTGTGTCATTATATTGTGGTGCAGATGTTGGCTCTTCTTCAGGCTGCCTGGGGGTGGTGGTGGGGGTGACATGACACCAGTGTCGTGTGGTGGTGGTGGCAGGGCTGGGAGGGGGAACCGGTGGGTGCTGACTGCCATGTTTTGATATACCCCTGGCTCTTGGCCAAGCCAAAACACGTATCAGCGCTCCACCTTGCCTGCCATTTATTGGATGATGAAACTGGAGTTGCAGTAAATGAAATTTCATCCGAGGTTTTTCCACACAACCGAGCTGTGAAATGTTATAATAAGTCTTGGTGTGTGTGTGTGTGTGTGTGTGTGTGTGAGCGCTTGTGTCTGTTCGTCTGTGCCTGCATGTGTGTGCGTTCACATCCACTGTACATGCATGCTCACTCATTCACATAATATTATGGGAAAATGATATATTCGCAAGCCCTAGCCAGTAATGTGGAACTAAATAACACTAGCGTTCCTGCATTACATTACTATCCTTTTCATCAGGCTTTATCCTTTGCAGTTGCCCGATTTGTGAGGTAAAAAAATCACTGGTTATTGCTGATTGACAATTAATTTTGCCCTAAGTGGTAATGATGGGGAGGTGATCACCTGTGGTACAAAATCTTAGTCAAGCAGGACATGGACAACCAGAGAATAAGTAGATGTTTTCCACATTACATTTAATAGCACAATCTTTACTTTTACCAAGAAAATCAAATTATTATTATGATACATGCCATTTAGCTTTTATCCAAAGCGACTTAGTTATGTGTGCATACATTTTTCATATGTGTGGCCCCAACGGGAATAGAACTCACAACCCTTGACGGTACAAGCACAATGCTCTACCATTTCCATTGGTAATAGTTCAGGATGTAAGAATGGTGCATCCCAAATGGCACCATAATCCCTACTACCTTTGACCATAGGGAATAGGGTGCCATTTGGTACACAGAAAATGCCTTACAAATCAATTCAAATTTTATTGGTCACATACGCGTGTTTAGCAGATGTTATTGTGGGTGTAGCAAAATGCTTGTGTTTCTAGCCCCAACAGTGCAGTAATATCTAACAATTTCACAACAATACACACAAATCTAAAGTAAAGGAACGGAATTATGGATATATAAATATTTGGATGAGCAATGTCAGAGCGGCATAGGCTAAGATACAGTAGAATATAATACAATATATACATATGAGATGAGTAATGAAAAATATATAAACATTATTAAAGTGGCAAGTGATTTCAAGTCTATGTATATAGGGTAGCAGCCTCTAATGTGCTAGTGATGGCTATTTAACAGTCTGATGGCCTTGAGATAGAAGCTGTTTTTCAGTCTCTCGGTCCCAGCTTTGATGCACCTGCACTGATTGTTGTCCTTGATGATCTTTTTGGCCTTCCTGTGACATCGGGTGTTGTAGGTGTCCTGGAGGGCAGTCTACTGAGGTTGAAGCCTTTGCACCTTCTTCACTACACTGTCTGTGTGGGTGGACCATTTCAGTTTGTCAGTGATGTGTACGCCGGAACTTGAAGCTTACCACCTTCTCCACTGCAGTCCCCCCAGAGGGGGGCTCCCTCTGCTGTTTCCTGAAGTCCACGATCAGCACCTTTGTTTTATTGACGTTGAGTGAGAGGTTATTTTCCTGGCACCACACTCCCAGGACCCTCACCTCCTCCCTGTAGGCTGTCTCGTCATTGTTGGTAATCAGGCCTACTATTGTTGTGTCGTCTGCAAAACTGATGATTTTAGATGGAGGCGTGCGTGGCCACACAGTCATGGGTGAACAGGGAGCACAGGGCCTCAAGCTTAATGATGAGCTTGGAGGGTATTATGGTGTTGAATGCTGAGCTATAGTCAATGAACAGCATTCTTACATAGGCATTCCTCTTGTCCAGATGGGATAGGGCAGTGTGCAGTGCGATGGCGACTGCATCGTCTGTTGATCTATTGGGGCGGTAAGTAAATTGAAGTGGGTATAGGGAGTCAGGTAAGGTAGAGGTGATATGATCCTTGACTAGTCTCTCTCAAAGCACTTCATGATGACAGAAGTGAGTTCTAAGGGGCAATAGCCATTTAGTTCAGTTACCTTTGCTTTCTTGGGTACAAGAACAATGGTGGACATCTGGAGGCATGTGAGGACAACAGACTGGGATAGGGAGAGATTGAATATGTCCGTCAACACTCCAGCCAGCTGGTCTGTGCATGCTCTGAGGACGCGGCTATGGATGCCGTCTGGGCAGGCAGCCTTGCGAGGGTTAACACACTTAAATGTCTTACATCAGCCATGGAGAAGGAGAGCCCACGTTCCTTGGAAGCGGGCCACGTCGGTGGCGCTGTGTTATCCTCAAAGTGGGTGAAGAAGGTGTTTAGGCTTGTCTGGAAGCAAGACGTCAGTGTCTGCGACGTGGCTGGTTTTCCCTTTGTTGTCTGTAGACAATACCACATACGTTCTGTGTCTGAGCTGTTGAATTGCAACTCCTCTTTGTCTCTACGCTGATGTTTTGCCTGTTTGATTGCCTTACAGAGAGAATAACTACACTGTTTATATTCCAAGTCTCCTTGCCATGGTTAAATGCGGTGGTTTGCACTTTCAGTTTTGCGTGAATGCCGCCATCTATCCACGGTTTCTGGTTAGGGTAGGTTTTAATAGTTACAGTGGGTACAACATCTCCTGCACACTTACTGATAAACTCAGTCACCGTATCTGTCTTTCGTCAATGTTATTCTCAGAGGCTATTCCGAACATATCCCAGTCTGCGTGGTCAAAACAAACTTGAAGCGTGGGTTCCGATTGGTCAGATCAGCGTTGAATAGTCCTTAGCACGGGTAATTCCTGTTTGGGTTTCTGCCTATAGGAAGGGAGGAGAAAAATGGAGTCGTGATCAGATTTGCATATGGGAGGATGGGGAGGGCCTTTTAGGCATCAAGTTAGAGTAGCAGTGGTCGTGTATTTACCAGCGCGAGTACCACAGTCAATGTGTTGGTTAGAATTTCGGTAGCGTTTTCCTCAAATTTGCTTTGTTAAAATCCCCAGCAACAATTAATTACGGCCTCAGGATATGTGGTATCGGGCTTGAGGGTGAATATACACGACAGTGACTATAACCGAAGAGAATTGTCTTGGGAGGTAATACAGTCGGATTTGATTGTGAGATATTCTAGGTTGGTAGTTAATCATGAAATATACACCCCCGCCCTTCTTCTTCCCGGAGAGATATTTATTCCTGTCTGCGCGATGAACTGAGAACCCAACTGGTTGTACATACAGTATATCCTGAGAGAGCCATGTTTCCGTGAAACAGAGTATGTTACTTTCCCTGATGTCTCTCTGGAAGGAAATCCTCACCCTGAGCTCATCAACTTTATTATCCAGAGACTGAACATTAACGAGTAAAGGTGTGCGCGCCTCCTGAGTTGGAGCAGAAGTCTACTCTGAATACATCTTCCCTGCTGGCAGCCTTTTGGATCAGCCTCTGGAATCAGTTCAATTACCCTGGGGGGTACGAACAAAGGATCCGAGGCTGGAAAGTCGCAATCCTGGTCGTAATGCTGGTAATGCTGGTGAGTTACCGCCGGTCTGATATCTTAAAGTTCTTCCCGGCTGTATTTAATAACACAAAAAAATTCTGGGCTTATAATGTAAGAAATAACACATAAAACACTAATACCTCAAAGTTGCCTAGGTGCTAGAAGCACAGCTGCACTATGTGTCGGTGCCATTTTTACAGCGAACAGGGAACAGGTCAAGGATTAAGGAAGTTTCCTCTCTGATATGTTCATTTGGCTTTTTTTTTAGTTCACTGTAGAGAATTTGTGATTGTTTTTGTTATTGGGATTTCATACCATTCCTGGGATAGGCCAAGGAACATACACATATATAGACACTATTGCCATGCCTGGCATATTGTTGTGGCTCCATAAAAGCCCTCTAGTTGATGTAATGGGACAGATTCTGCTTTGATTCCTCTCCCCATTGATTTCACATTTGTATAGAAATAAATGCATCCACCTTTTTTTCTATGGAGACAGCAACATATGGAGAGAGCTGTGCTGGCACATGGGCTCAATTAGTATCCACTGCATTGCGGGGTCATGGTGCCCCTGATGTAGTGCTCTGGTGTGCAATTAAAGGACTGAACTAGCAGTGCGCGTTCAGCTGCGGGCGGAATATACATGCAGCATATTTACAGTAGGTTGCATCCCAAATGGCACTCTATTCCGCATATAGTGCACTATCTTTGACCAGGGCCTTTAAGGTAAATCTTAGTTCTTGGTCAAAAGTAATGCACTATATATGGAATAGGGTGTCATTTGGACTCAATTAGTATCCATGAGCAGTTTGCAGTGGAGAAAGTAAGAAGACGTGGCTCTCATTGTAACATGACTGTTTCATCATCACTTTTCTTTGACAGAGCCCATTTGAGAGCCCATTGCTGCTCGATGTGGTGTGGACTAGCTCTCTGCTAATTAATGTTCCCCTTTACGCTGTATGTGTTGTGTTTTGCTGGAGCTATAGTTTTTCTTGCGTCCATAAACATTTTCCCAGGGCCTCTGCTTGCTTTATTTGTTTATCACTTTCACTCGCTTTCTCACTTTTTCTCATCACTTCACTGAATCTTGTATGGATATTGTTTCCATTTTTATTTTATTTTTTCCTGAAACAACAGTACCTAGAACACATCCACATAATCACAAAATTAAATTTTTCCCAAATGGCACCCTATTCCCGATATACTGCAGTACTTTTGACCTATATAGAGAATAGGGTGCCATTTGAGACACATTCATCGAGAGAATCAAAAGAAGGAAGTGGTCCAATCATGGCCACAGTCAAGAACATGGCAGGGTTGTCTTGTGTTATCCCTGCACATCCATTCAAAGGCCTGGAAGAGAGGGACCCACTGGGGAAAGGCCAGAAGGGATTCAAAAACAGGCCTTATTACGAGGTCCGGACCTGGAAGACGACCCTTAAGCCTTTCTAGAACAACCAGCTCTCCTTCTCCTCCCCACACCTCCATGACAGGCCTGGCTTTCCCCGGCTCTCTGATCTACCTGCTCGTCTCCTTCCCTCATACACAGAACCACAAATTACACTCTAACCTCTGTCGGCCTCTGCCCTCCTCATTACCTGCTCGCGAGCCATTGTTTCTCAGACTGTGAGACACGGTCACAGCATTCTGGTAGTTGGTAGTCTCAGAGGAAAGGCTACTCAGAGGAAAGGGAGTGATGATACTCAGGCGCACACACCCCCCCCCCCCCCCCCCCACACACACACACACACACACACACACACACACACACACATGGCCTCTCCGCCTCTCCTCAGTATGCAGAGCAGCAGAGAACCCTTGTGTAATTAACATGCGTTCATTCATGAACTCATGCAGATTAGGATGATCTCTAAAATTCAATAAACCAAAGGCTGAAAAGAGAGAGTGCTATACCAGAGGGTTGCTACACTAATTCACTTTCAGGCAGTGCATTATTTTTCATGAGTTCATGCCCAACCCATGTTAAAACAAATTCTAAAAAGGCTCCTAGGTCCATTCCAAATTTTACTTTCATCTTTTTGGTCTGCTTACAATTCACCTTAAAAACTTTTACGAGCGCAGGCAAAGTACTTGGCTAGAACCTGGCCAGATTTCAGCTACAGGGTGTTAACCTACAGAATACTTTACCTTAGCAATTCTATTTGACATTTTAGTCATTTAGCAGATGCTCTTATCCAGAACGTGATTAATATCCAGTACATTTAGCACAGTTCCTGAGATAGACTAGCGTCCAGGGGGTCTACTTGTACATGAAGCTGCCTCACGCTACAGAAACATGAAGCTGCCTCACGCTACAGAAACATGAAGCTGCCTCACGCTACAGAAACATGAAGCTGCCTCACGCTACAGAAACATGAAGCTGCCTCACGCTACAGAAACATGAAGCTGCCTCACGCTACAGAAACATGAAGCTGCCTCACGCTACAGAAACATGAAGCTGCCTCACGCTACAGAAACATGAAGCTGCCTCACGCTACAGAAACATGAAGCTGCCTCACGCTACAGAAACATGAAGCTGCCTCACGCTACAGAAACATGAAGCTGCCTCACGCTACAGAAACATGAAGCTGCCTCACGCTACAGAAACATGAAGCTGCCTCACGCTACAGAAACATGAAGCTGCCTCACGCTACAGAAACATGAAGCTGCCTCACGCTACAGAAACATGAAGCTGCCTCACGCTACAGAAACATGAAGCTGCCTCACGCTACAGAAACATGAAAACAGAATACCTAATACAAAAACAATTGGAAACATTGTAAAGTGCTCAATTTAGTTTATTTTCCTGAACAAAAGCTATTTTTTTCTGAACAAAAAAGGGGTGGAAGCTAACTATAAAAATGCATGCTCCTATAATCTGTAAGTACTAAGAAAATACTAAACTAGGACAAAAGAAACACTCAGGATTCCAATCTTCAATTAAGACATGTTATATTAAGTTTTCATCTTCCATGACAAAGTGATCTTTTGGGCTGTTTATTGTTTTGAACAAACACAGCTCTTTTTCTGAACATGACGAGAGGTGAAAAATCTGACAAATAACAAATTGCACCAATTAATTAGATAAAATATATATCCTGTGTCATAATTCACTCACACACCCACATCTCCTCTCCATCAGGCTTGGGGCTTGCTATCAACATGAGATGCACCTCCCGTTCCCACTCGCACTCTCTGTCTGTCTCTCTCTCTCTCTCTCTCAAAAAAAAAAATATTCAAAATTGATCAATCTCTTTCATTTTGAGGATCGATATTTCTTTCACATAAATTGTCTTCAAAATACTTGAGATTGTGATTTTTCTGAAAGGGTAAGGGAGATAAAGAACAGAAAACATAAAAATATAGTATTGTGGTTGATATATACTTTTAAAACAGTATTACCATTTCTAAAATCCAGAAAGATTGTGCTTTCGTGATCCGTATTAAGTTTTACAGAGAGTTTAAAGTGGCAAAGCTGACAAACTGCACTCAGTGTTTCGAGCAGCGCTCTCCTTTAGACCGACTGGGGAGAGCAGAGTGCCGAACACCCTACTAAAGTCAAGGTTAGCAGAGCGAAAGTCAAACACCACTCACCTTGATTCTTTCAGGGCTTGCCACGGTTTTCCCTGCTACCACTTCAGTCATGGTGATCTGCCGCTGCTGTGGGAACTGTTTTGACATTCTCATATGCTTTGCTGATTTCTAAGTGACTGTTGATTGTCGACTTTCTCTTGTGTTCCAGCATAATGTTTTACTTTCATGTAAAACATTTGGAAATTGTTTCGCACGGTCTTTATCTGTTATTTTTTCTGGCAAATGAGATTGATTTCTGCTCTCGCATAATATACGCTGATTGTTTGATTTTGCATTGAATTATGTGATCGCAGAGGGACTGAGTAAAGTAGCATACATTGTGCCTATTAAAAAAAGTGGTTGACTGCCCAAAACTCGCAGCCTCCATTGGAGCTGACCCGTCTTCTCCAGAGGAAAACAGCAACCTTCAGTGTATGTGATACAAAGCATGAAAAACAGGCAGCGCCAGAGTTGGCAGCGAAACGACCACAGGGAGTTGTACTTCCATTATATAGCAGAACTTTTATTTGATTGACGACGCCTGGTAAGGTTTAGCGCCATGTTTGTACATCGGCCATAAAAAGGAGAAGACAGAGTGGTGTAAACTCCAGTTTAAACAATGCAGGAAGAGTTACGACGCGGTGCTCTGTAATCCAACATGTGTTCTTCCTCATCATTCCCTGGCGTGGGTGGGAGCCATGTTTAATTTCCACAACAGTGGACATCGATCTCAGGTAGAATGGTGTAATAATTCAGAGTAGCCTACTACCCGCTATTGTATTTGAAATATTGCGAAAGGCCTGTTTTGTCTGCGTGCTTTTATGCATGTGCGTTCCCGTCTGTAGGCTACCAAAATATTTGATCAACTTCCAAATAGTGCTTTACAAAGTAGATTATGGGCTTTTGGCACGAACGCATTGGCCATCACCAGCGAGTGAGCTGTGCAAACATTGGATGAGTCAGTGACACTGGAAAGCATTTTTAGGACTATAATTTCACCCTCATAGTGTACCTAAAATATATGTATCCACACACCTAGGCCTAGGCTATTGATGGATTAAAGATTCTCAGTTTGTCAATCATTTCAATCATTTGTGTGGTGTAAAAAAGATTATGCCAAAGTCTCCTGTCATGTTGAATTATGTAGAATTGCATGAAATACATTTATAAAGGACACATTTTTCCTGGACCCTGGGCTACTAAAGTTTTTCCAAACGTGTGCAACTTCTGTAAGTGCTTCTGCTCTATGCTATTACGCAAATGCGATGACATGCATGCAATGCTTTATTATAACGTTGGGTTTTTTTGGTACCTAAGAGCTCCCGAGGTCACCCCCCTCTCTCGCTCACATTTTGTTCTGACACCTTCCTATTTACAAATTAAGCACTGGTTTTCATAGAGAACTAAATTGCATTCTGGGAGGTTGACCCCTCCTTACCCAAAATAGATTCAATTTCATGGAGTGAGTAGAAGGATGAAAGCTGAGTTGCATTCTGGGTGGTTAAACACCATAGAGATACTTGTTTTTGGTATTTGATGAATCCGAATCCGACGATGTCGCACTTCTGCATCTATGGTGAAAGGTGACAGAGCTAGAGCGGTGTTTGTTAGACCATAAGACATCCCGAAAATGGGTCTTCTCACAAAAAAAAAACGGTCTTCTCACTAGTCTGTAGCGTCCGAACGGTTTGGAAACTATTATGGAAAGATGAGACTCTCACAAACACGTACATGTCGGTTGTTTTGCTCTAGGTCACCCACAGGCCTCACAAGACCCGTCTGAAGGTCCCCCGGTACCAGTTTTTTACAAATATGGAAGTACACTGAACAAAAATATAAACGCAACATGTAAAGGGTTGGTCCCATGTTTCATGAGCTGAAATAAAATATCCCAGAAATGTTCCATATGCACATGAAGCTTATTTCTCTCAAATGTTGGAAGTGTGCAATTGGCATAATGACTGCAGGAATGTACACCAGAGCTGAATGTTCATTTTTCAACCATAAGCCGCCTCCAATGTCATTTCAGAGAATTTGGCAGTACGTCCAACCGGCCTCACAACCACAGACCACATGTAATCACGCCATCCCAGGACCTCCACGCCAACCCAGGACCTGCACATCTGGCTTCTTCACCTGTGGGATTGTCTGAGTCCAGCCACCTGGACAGCGGATTAAACTGGGTTTGCACAAAAAAAATTCTACACAAACTGTACGCAATTCCTGGAAGCTTAACATTTCCCAGTTCCTCCAAGACCTGCATACTCACCAGACATGTCACCCATTGAGCACGTTAGGGATGCTCTGGTGCGGCATTTACGACAGCATGTTCCAGTTCCCGCCAATATTCAGCGACTTCGCACAGCCATTGAAGAGGAGTGGGACAACATTCCACAGGCCATGTTGCCTGATCAACTCTATGGGAAGGAGGTGTGTTTGCACATGAGGCAAATGGTGGTCACACCAGATACTGATTGTTTTTCTGATCCACGCCCCTACTTTGTGACCAACAGATTCATATCTGTATCCCCAGTCATGTGAAAACTATAGATTAGGGCCTAATGAGTTTATTTCAATTGGCTTGATTTCCTTATATGAACTGCAACTCAGTAAAATCTTTTAAATTGTTGCATGTTGCTTTTATATTTTTGTTCAGTGTATACCGTACCAGTCATATGTTTGGACACACTTGCTCATTCAAGTATTTTCTTTATTTGTTTACTATTTTCTACATTGTAGAATAATAGTGAAGACATCAAAACTGAAATAACACATATGGAATCATGTAGTAACCAAAAAAGTGTTAAACAAATCAAAATATATTTTCTATTTTAGATTCTCCAAAGTAAAAATAAAAAATAGCTAAGGGATTCAGTTTAATAGTCACATATATAGGGTTGCAAGTGTGCTTGCATGGTACAGTGAAAATCTTAGACTCCGATCTCCAGCATGCAGGACTAAGTGAAATAAAATAATGAAAATGGAAATAAAAAACAACTAAATACATCCTAATACACATCATGACTGTAGCAGTGATGAATAAATGCCCATTGGGGAAATAAATGTTCAAGGAGGGAAGGGAGGGGCACAATAGCCAGCAATCAGTGCCTGCGTCCCAAATGGTGACCTATTCTCCATTATAGTGTACTAAGAAATCAGCCAAGACAAAATAATTGTAGACCTCCACAAGTCTGGTTCATCCTTGGGAGCAATCAACCAAACGCTTGAAGGTACCACGTTCATCTGTACAAACAATAGTACGCAAGTATAAACACCATGGGACCACACAGCCGTCATACCACTCAGGAAGGAGACACGTTCTTTCTCCTAGAGATGAACATACTTTGGTGCGAAAAGTGCAAATCCCAGAACAACAGCAAATGACCTTGTGAAGATGCGGGAGGAAACAGGTACAAAAAGTATCATTATCCACAGTAAAATGAGTCCTATATCGGCATAACCTGAAAGGCCACTCAGCAATGAAGAAGCCACTGCTCCAAAACTGCCATTAATCCAGACTACGGTTTGCAACTGCACGTGTGGACAAAAATCTTACTTTTTGTAGAAATGTCTTCTGGTCTGATGAAACAAAAATAGAACTGTTGGGCCATAATGACCATCATTATGTTTGGAGGGAAAAAGGGGAAGGCTTGCAAGCCGAAGAACACCATCCCAACCATGAAGCACGGGGGTGGCAGCATCATGATGTGTGGGTGCTTTGCTGCAGGAGGGACTGATGCACCTCAAAAACTCGATGGCATCGTGTGGAAGGCACGATGGAACGTTTGTGGAAGGCAACCCAAAACATTTGACCCAAGTTAAACAATTTAAAGGCAATGCTACCAAATACTAATTGAGTGTATGTAAACTTCTGACCCACTGGGAATGTGATGAAAGAAATTAAAGCTGAATTAAATCATTCTCTCAACTATTATTCTGACATTTCACATTCTTAAAATCAAGTGGTGATCCTAAGACAGGGAATTTTTACTAGGATCAAATGTCAGGAATTGTGAAAAACTGAGATGAAATGAAATTGGCTAAGGTGTATGTAAACTTCCGACTTCAACTATATGCGGAACACAAACAGCTATTAAGACTTTTAAGCCTATTGCCGTGACAATAAACTACATAGATAGATCAAATACCCCACTTCCTCCCAAAATTAGAGAAGCACCGCAGGCATCACAGAGCTACCAATGTAGTGTGCACAAATTGTATAGCCTCAATCTATTGCAGTTGTAAAGCATGTAGACCTTTACAGTGACATACTCCATTAATCAGAAAATATTCTAGGACTAACAAGCGGAGAAAAGACATGTGTGCGTGCATGTGCACATGTCTTGGTGTATGTATGCGTGTCTATGTACGTGCACATGTTGCAGTATGCGTGAGTGTATGCTAACATGTGTACGTGCACATTGGATTGTGCATGCTTGTGTGTTTGTGTGTGTGACTGTTCATGGGTGCTGACAGGGTAAGGAAAATGTACATCTCTTGATATAGGGTCAGTGAATCTAATTGTCTCTGTTCTCCCAGGATTCTCATTAATTTGTTATGCTCTGTTCTGTGCCTGTGGATCAACAGCGTGCTGCTTTCACAAGTAAACCCAGAGAGCAAAATAGCCCATGTTCTTTTGAGTTGTTTAAGACATTTCCTGTCCGACTGGTCATGCTGTTAAATTTAGCAGCCATGGATAAGTGCAGCACCAATACAACTGTGGGAAATGACAATACAGTGGGTCGAAAACATGGCTTGTTATACAAGCCTCAGGAATGAATATCCTTCCACGGAGGACTTGTGCAAACGCACTCCGGAAACATTATAGGATTTTTTTTTCGCTGGGCCTATTACACATTTACAATGTAACCCACAGAGACGAACGGCATATTAACACATCATATTTGTAAAGGCTTTTTACAGACGATTGGGAATTATATATGGATTACCATGGAAAGAACATGAAACCCCCCCCCCACAAAACCCAGCATGCTTAATCTCCATGCTCATTTCCTGTAAAGGAGCATTACTGCGTAATTAGTATGCCGAGAACCCCGCATTGAGAAAATCACCACAACACCTGTGAAATTACATTTTACTGCCGTCAGGATGCTTGCGCTGCTTTTTAGAGGAAAAAGTTATACACTTTTTAGATGTGGTTCATGTTCAGTCTTCTCCGCTTAGAGAATTCCGGCAGAATGATTGCCCTCTCAAGGACAAGTTGGTTTTCCATGTTAAAACATGGATTTCCTGCCCTCAAGTGAATATGATTGCGTAGAAAGGTTTGTACAGTATGGGTGGACTGGGTGGACTACAGTTGACTATAGAATACTATAGTACTTAATATAGAATTCTATCGAATTCTGCAGTACAATGTAGTATACTGTAGAATACTATACTCCACACTGTAGTATCCCTTGATCATGGATAGTACTTACAAAATTCTAAAGTATACTGTAGAATACTATACTACACACTGGCCACTATAGATTTTGTGGACAGTATTGAATTTGCATATACCCCACCCATTCTCCTCCCCCTTACCACCCATGAATGAGATACCTACATGCCAAGTATACACCAACTATTCTGTGCCCTACAGGTTATAAGAAAGAGCAGATGCTCTGAACTATCTGTCCAGTATTTGTCCAGTAAGTTTCCTCAAGGAGAAAGACCCCACTTCTATGTCAAAGATAATACTAAAAAGAAACTATAGTAAATACTACAGTATACACAGTCATGTCAGGAAACACTACAGTAAATACTACAGCAATGTCTGCAGAAGCACTACAGTAAATATTATAGTATATAAATATAGTAATATTATAGTATGTATACCACAATATATTATAGTATTATTTAATGTGGGAATGTGATGTTTATGTGGTTTCGATCATACACCTTGAATAGTTGTTGGTTGGTTGGCTTCTGTTGAAAACAATGATTGTTTTTCCAACGTGGCGTAGTGATGAATGACAAGACCTCCGTATTGGTGTCCTGTGTGAGGTCTCTTCTCCAGGCTGGGTTAGGTTATATTGGATCTTGTTCTAATCCAATTGGTGGTCAGCACCAGCCCTATGGCTGAGCAAATCCAGGTGACATCATAGCAATGGTCGATTGAGATGACATGGTTTGGATCACTCCGTGAAGGGACCAGGCAGCTACTAGAAATCTCATTAACCTTCACCCAAGAATGGGATACACTCTTTTGTCTGTAATCTTTATCAAAGCTTGCGTCTGTGGAACCAGGTACAGTTCCTATTGCTTTCACCATAACACAATGTCACTCTCTCTCCATGCTTATTGAGGACTCCACGTATCTGTCATACGTCATTAGTCCCATACAGGTGTTGGAACTGTCTCAATCACTTGTCCGTATTCAACATGCATTGTTTTCAGTACACATTTTCATTAGTATTCGTGAGGAAAAGTCTGATCAAAGGGTTTGATATGACCCAGCTTTGTCTGCCGCTCACTTATTTTCAAAGAGATCCCTTCTCCATTATAACAGCCATCCACTGTAATGCATGTAAACTCTCCTCCCCAACCTCTGTTTAACATCACCCTGGATGTGTCACAATTGGCACCATATTCTCTATATAGTGCACTATATTTGACCAGAGCCCTATGGGCCCTTGTCAAACGTAGTCATACTCTATAAAGGGAATAAGGCAGAATTTGGGACACATCCCCTGTATCCCAGGCCCAGACAGCCTATGCTGTTTTCAGATGAATGTCTTCCTGCTTTCCTAGTTGTTTACCCGATGATTAAAGACTTATCTGGAGCTTGCATGTGACAACTGTTTACCCCATCTGTCCCCATAGAAGGGCCTGTGGAATTATGCATTTATCTGACTGTCAACATCCAGGTTCAGCATGTTTATTCATTATCAGAGTCTGCGGCCACGTTTTAGAGAAGTGAAGCTTGTTAACAGGATGAATATTGGTTTATGGGGGAAGTAAAAGGGGAAATGTCTGTAGAAATACAGAACTTCAGGTTTCCTGAGTGGCGCAGCAGTCAAGGCACTGATCAGTGCTAGAGGCGTCACTACAGATCCGGGTTCAATTCTGTGCTGTGTTGCGACTGGGAGATCCATGAGGCGGGAGGGTTTGGCCAGCTGGGATGTCCTTGTCCCATCGAGCTCTAGCGACTCCTTTTGGCGGCGGGGCACATACACGCTGGCTTCGGTCGCCAGCTGTACCGTGTTTCCTCCAAAACAGGCTCCCAGGTTAAGCGAGCAATGTGTCAAGAAACAGTGCGGCTTGGCGGCGGGGTTGTGTTTTGGAGGACGCATGGCTCTCGACATTCACCTCTCCCGAGTTCGCACGGGAGCTGCAGCGATGGGACAAGATTGTAACTACCAATTGGATATCAAATCAAACTTTATTTGTCACATGCGCCGAATACAACAAGTGTAGACTTTACCGTGAAATGCTTACTTACAAGCAGTTCAGTTCAAGAAGAGTTAAGAACATATTTACGAATAGACTAAAATAAAAAGTAATAATAAGAATAATGAGGCTATATACAGGGGGCACTGGTACCAAGTCAGTGTGCGGGGGTACAGGCTAGTTGAGGTAATTTGTACATATAGGTGGGGAGTGAATAGGTGGGGAGTGAAGTGACTATGCATACTATGCATAGATAACAAACAGCGAGTAGCAGCAGTGTACAAGACTTCTTTAATATTAGACATCGTGCACCAGCTGTTATTGACAAATAAACACACACCCCACCCCTCGTCTTACCAGAGGTAGCAACTCTGTTCTGCCGGTGCATGGAACATTTCTATATTGTCCATATCGTCGTTCGGCCATGTCTCTGTGAAACATAAGATGTTACAGTTTTTGATTTCCCGTTGGTAGGATAATCAATTTTATTTTCCAATGATTGCACGTTAGCAAGAAGAACAGATGGCAGTGGGAGTTTACTCGCTCGCCTACGGATTCTTAGAAGGCTGCCCGATCTGCGGCCCCTTTTCCTGCATCTTTTCTTCACGCAAAAGGCGTGGATCTGGGCCTGTTCCAGTGAAAGTAGGATATCCTTCTCGTCGGACTGGTTAAAGGAAACACTTTCTTCCAGTCCGCGGTGAGTAATTGCTGTTCCGATATCCAGAAGTTATTTTCGGTCATAAGGGACGATAGCAGCAACATTATGTACACAATAAGTAAAAAAAACTAGTAAGAAATAGTACAATTGGTTGGGAGAATGTAAAACGTCAGCCATGTTCTTCGGTGCCATGTTCTATCACGAAATTGGGGAGAAAAAGTGGTAAAGAAATACAGAAATACAGCATTTCTATACGGTATATTTCTATAAAGACAATTCAGATGACAAGATTGAAACCCTCTGTTGGCATGTAAAGTTAGTCCTGAAGATGGAGGTGTGCAACACAAATGTTTTAAACATTTTCCAAGCATTTTAAAGTCATTACTGACTAATTACAACTAAGTACTAATTGGTTGAGGTGGGGCTGAACATCTAAGTGGAGTTGAAGTGATTGCAAGCCAGCTGATATTCCGGATTGTTATGTTAGGCCTCTCAAGTTTCCACTCTGATCCTGCATTTGTAACTATGTGGGACATGGGAATTTACCAGTTGTGAAGTCGTAAATAGCAGTATGATGTCTTCGTGTGATTTAACTCGTAGAGAAACGCTGATTGGCTAATGGCCGACAAGCTGTGTTATCTATACACCAAAAGTACAGATATCATGCTTGTAAACCACATTTAATAGATAGCTTTTTTTTAATAAATCATGTTTTATTGTTGCATTTAACTGCCAAAAATGCTGTTATAGTGGCCATTTCCTTAGTAGGTGACATCAGAGGTCACCATGTGGGAGAAGTGTGTGCTCAGGAGGATAGTTTGAGGGCCGTTCAAATTCTCACTTCCCACTTGGTTACGAACAAATCATGACACTGCCTCCTTCAGTGCCAAAAAAACCTGTTTGCTGAAATGGGTACAAAAGGGAAGTTAGTAATGGGGCTCGAGCACTTTCCCGAGGTGCTGAAACCCCTTATTCTCAACCACTGAAAATGGGAGCATATCCACGGCTATAAACCAAAGATATAAACATAGCCTACCTATCGCTCTTGTACTTTCTTTGGCCTGGTCAGAATCCGGCTGCCAAGGGCTGCTTGAATGCAGAGGATGTCGTGTTGTTGTTTCTTTGCGTTTCCGTCTTGCTCTGGTCTACTGGAGTGATGTAAATGTGTCATCATATTTGAGGTGTTGGCAGCTGCATAGGCTATTCTCTTTGAGCATGGGGACACTGTTACCGTTTTATCCACAACTTTCTGTCTTTTCTGTCCATCTACTGGTATGCCAAAATGTTCCCAAATTGAAGATTTAAAACGATGGAGGATCTTCCAATTTTGGTTTATCGACCCCGCTACTGCCATCATACAGAACTAGTTCCTGGCTGCATCTCACAAAAGGACAGTGTGAAATGTGCCAATTAAGATCAGAAGTTTGATTACAACATGCACATAGGCTCTAGTTGTTTTAACAGAATAGCCTGATTTTTTTTCCCCCCACCTGAGATTTACTCAAGAGGCATGGGCCTACAACGCAGTGTAGCCTATATTATTTTATGTATTCATTCGGGTTCACGGTGCAGACCAAACCGAGGTCCCCACATGTGCCGTTACACTCCTAGTGATTACACGCTGACTCTCGAAGTATAAATAACATGTAATTTCATAAATTCAGGCTTTTAAATGGTAAGTTGACAATTGTATCATTTCGCTAACGGGCCTCTAAGTCCACTTAGTTTCCCTGATTATCGGTTTTACAAGCACTGATTTTCTTACAAGCACTACTAATCAAATTACGAATGGAAGGCAAGTACTGTATGTAGTGCATGGTGGTTATACAGACCACATAATAATTTTGCCCTCGGTTTCAACTGTTTTGGCTTCAGAAGAGCACAATGTCATTTCCTGTTTGTTCACTGGTGTTCTCCACCATTGTTTGTTCCGTTCTGCCAGTGGCAGGACATGTTGGCCGGCTCGGTCTATGATTGTTGCTCCTAGCTCTTATCCAAATTGATTAATTGAGCCAATTAAGAGTCCATTCAGACTCGGGAAGCAGATGAGTATGTCATTTCTGCTATCTAAGCCAAACCAGAGTAGACTCACATAGACGACTTTGGCAACCAGTAAATCCATGACACAATGAAACGCAAATCAAAAAGTTGGTTACTTTAAAAATAGGTGTTTTTACTTTTAACAATAAACAAACTTAGCATTCACATAATGTGGCATGCGGCGGGCTGTGGATCATTAAGCCTGGGAGTGCTTGAGGATAAAAGAGGAAGTGGCCTGCACAAAGGGGCAGAGAATGGAGAGAAAAATGTGTGTTATGAAGAGCGGGAGAAGAGAGAACAATATCTGTGTTAACTACCCGTTGTGACCTGGACTGTCTGATTCCTCCCCTTGTGTTCTGAACCGGATTGGCTGAGGACCCGAGTTTTAGGATTACCCTGGAGAACGGAACGGACAATGAGAACAGTTTGTGGACTATGAAGTAATTGGTGAATTCCCCCTCCTTCCCCAGTGTTCAAAAATCCCTAATAAACCCCCCATTTTGCATTTGAGTTGTGCTACTGGTGCATTTTTTTGTTATTGAACTTGGTGACGTGGAAACCCCACCCCTTTGACCCTGCTACAATACATTTCCACCGACATGATTGACGTCACACTTTTTCAGACCCACACGTTCCCACCGTATCCACACCCAATGTTTCTAATTATTGTAAGCCCATATGACTTCAAATTGTGTCATGTTGTTTCTGTCTTTTTTCAATATTTATATAATAAAGCTTTGGATTCTCTTAATGTTGGAGTATCATTTGTCTTCCAGTGTTTAAGTAATAGCTTCAATAATGTAAGTTGACTTTTAATCCATCTATCTGCATATTTCAAGACATGGCATAAGGGGGTGCGGTGTGATACCCAATGGGTTGGACAATATTATTTTTGTCACTATTGGACGCACTGATTCAAGGGTTTTAATAAATGTTTTACTATTTTATGCATTGTAGAATAATAGTGTATACAAACTATGACATGACACAGATGGAATCATGTAGTAACCAAAAAAGTGTTAACTTCTTGACGCTACCCATCCCTGTCGCGGGAGCATTTTCGTCAGCAACCGCTGAATAGCATAGCGCCACAGTCAAATAATATTACTAAAAAATATTCATATTCATGAAATCACAAGTGCAATATTGCAAAACACAACTTATCATTTTGTTAATCCACCTGTCGTCTCAGATTTTGAAATTATGCTTTACAGCGAAAGCAATCCAAGCGTTTGTGTAAGTTTATCGATAGCCTAGCATAGCATTATGTACACTTAGCATCAGGAAGCTTGGTCACAAAAATCAAAAAAGCAATCAAATGAACCGTTTACCTTTGATGATCTTAAGATGTTTTCACTCACGAGACTCCCAGTTACACAACAAATGTTCCTTTTGTTCCATAAAGATTATTTCCATAAGACATGGAATTTTCACTCTGAATTGTGACAAACTGAGGTTAAATGTGTTTGACTAAAGTGTATGTAAACTTCCGACTTCAAGCTGTAAAACTTCTCACAGCTAGCTTTCAAACACTTTCCATGACTTTTGGACTCTATAGCACTCCCAGAAGGCATAAATCATTGGTGATTGTTTGTTTTTACACTTATGACATTAATTTTCCGTTGTGCTATGGAATTTGTGAATTTTGTCTCTTGTAATAATATATTGTATACATTAGTCTATATTGGATTAAGCATACATTTTTGTTAACTGTAATTTAATTAGTTATGTTCCTACCCTCCATCTTGTGCCAAAAGCAGTTATTTTTAAGTCTTAGATCTAATAGTTAATTTTTTTTTCAAAGTGGTTTTGTATATCTTACCTATCATTTGAATATATTTGTCCAAAAGATTTTATTGACATTTTGTGATGTAGAACTTAACCTGTCTAAGATATTGGTTCCCAATTGGGGATCAACCCTCCCACGTTCAGCTGAAACGGTGGCGCATGGAACGCAAAAATATTCTTAAAAATATTTAACCTCCACACATTAACAAGTCCAATAGCTCAAATGAAAGATAAACACCTTGTTCATCTAGCCAGCAAGTCAGATTTCTAAAATGATTTACGGCGAAAACATAGCACATATATATGTAAAACCACCACCAGACACAGCTCATTTGAATAGCCAAAACATGCAATCAACAAACGCAGGATTAAAAAATAAATCGCTCACTAACCTTTTGAAAATCTTCATCAGATGACAGTAATATGACATGTTACACAGTACATATATATTTTTTTCAATAATATGCCATTTATATCCATAAATGTCCATTTACAGTGAGTTCATGTTCAGAAATTACTCAAAAATGCCCGCAGGAAATCTATGTAGCGCGGCAAGATAACGTAAATAGACATCATAAACTTTGACTAAATATACATGTTCTACATATAGTTAGAAAGATACACTGCTTCTTTATGCAACCGCTTTGTTAGATTTATTTTTAACGTTACAGAAATCGCACACTATTCAATATGCTGAGACAGCGCTCAGTTCCAAGCTACATTTCTACGTAATGTTGGAGTCAACAGAAACACAGATTTAAGCATAAATATTCCCTTACCTTCGATGGTCTTCGTTCAGAATGTTCTGGAAGGCTTCATACTTACCCAATACATCGTTTGGTTTCAAGTCTTGCGTCTTTGTATTAGCTACTGCTAATAACATCAGCTGAAATGCACCCAAAACGTCCTCTGGTCCGGAAAAGTTGCGCATCAAAACTTCAAAATACAGTGCCTTGCGAAAGTATTCGGCCCCCTTGAACTTTGCGACCTTTTGCCACATTTCAGGCTTCAAACATAAAGATATAAAACTGTATTTTTTTGTGAAGAATCAACAACAAGTGGGACACAATCATGATGTGAAACGACATTTATTGGATATTTCAAACTTTTTTAACAAATCAAAAACTGAAAAATTGGGCGTGCAAAATTATTCAGCCCCTTTACTTTCAGTGCAGCAAACTCTCTCCAGAAGTTCAGTGAGGATCTCTGAATGATCCAATGTTGACCTAAATGACTAATGATGATAAATACAATCCACCTGTGTGTAATCAAGTCTCCGTATAAATGCACCTGCACTGTGATAGTCTCAGAGGTCCGTTAAAAGCGCAGAGAGCATCATGAAGAACAAGGAACACACCAGGCAGGTCCGAGATACTGTTGTGAAGAAGTTTAAAGCCGGATTTGGATACAAAAAGATTTCCCAAGCTTTAAACATCCCAAGGAGCACTGTGCAAGCGATAATATTGAAATGGAAGGAGTATCAGACCACTGCAAATCTACCAAGACCTGGCCGTCCCTCTAAACTTTCAGCTCATACAAGGAGAAGACTGATCAGAGATGCAGCCAAGAGGCCCATGATCACTCTGGATGAACTGCAGAGATCTACAGCTGAGGTGGGAGACTCTGTCCATAGGACAACAATCAGTCCTATATTGCACAAATCTGGCCTTTATGGAAGAGTGGCAAGAAGAAAGCCATTTCTTAAAGATATCCATAAAAAGTGTTGTTTAAAGTTTGCCACAAGCCACCTGGGAGACACACCAAACATGTGGAAGAAGGTGCTCTGGTCAGATGAAACCAAAATTGAACTTTTTGGCAACAATGCAAAACGTTATGTTTGGCGTAAAAGCAACACAGCTGAACACACCATCCCCACTGTCAAACATGGTGGTGGCAGCATCATGGTTTGGGCCTGCTTTTCTTCAGCAGGGACAGGGAAGATGGTTCAAATTGATGGGAAGATGGATGGAGCCAAATACAGGACCATTCTGGAAGAAAACCTGATGGAGACTGCAAAAGACCTGAGACTGGGACGGAGATTTGTCTTCCAACAAGACAATGATGCAAAACATACAGCAAAATCTACAATGGAATGGTTCAAAAATAAACATATCCAGGTGTTAGAATGGCCAAGTCAAAGTCCAGACCTGAATCCAATCGAGAATCTGTGGAAAGAACTGAAAATTGCTGTTCACAAATGCTCTCCATCCAACCTCACTGAGCTCGAGCTGTTTTGCAAGGAGGAATGGGGAAAAATGTCAGTCTCTCGATGTGAAAAACTGATAGAGACATACCCCAAGCGACTTACAGCTGTAATCGCAGCAAAAGGTGGCACTACAAAGTATTAACTTAAGGGGGCTGAATAATTTTGCACGGCCAATCTTTCAGTTTTTGATTTGATAAAAAAGTTTGAGATATCCAATAAATGTCGTTCCACTTCATGATTGTGTCCCACTTGTTGTTGATTCTTCACAAAAAAATAGTTTTATATCTTTATGTTTGAAGCCTGAAATGTGGCAAAAGGTCGCAAAGTTCAAGGGGGCCGAATACTTTCGCAAGGCACTGTACATATTATATGTCGACTAAACAGGTCAAACTAAGTGCAGAAGCAAGCTTTATGATGTTTTAGACACGCAAAACAAACTTCAATTCAATCGGCCATCGTCTGCCCTTCTCTTGAGTGCTGGAACAAAGGAATGGCTGGGACCAATTCGCGCCCCTGCGCACAGCCTATTCTCTCGTGGCACGCACTAATCAATTCTCGCGGGATTTGAACGATTCAAAGCTCTACTGAAAGAGGACATCTAGCGGAAGAGATAGAAAGTGTCCCCAGAATCATAACTGGTTGGGAAGGGTGGGGGCCATGACGTCAAAGTTGCTCCAACTTTCATGGCCACAAAAACTAGTTTGGAAGAATGCCTGCCCTGTGAGTTCTGCTATACTTACATACATAATTCCAACGGTTTTAGAATCTTTAGAGTGTTTTCTATCCAATAATAATTTTTATTTGCATATATTAGCAATTTTTGACAGATGTTTTTTTCAGTTTACTAGGGGTACCCAATCTCTCCAAAGGGGGCATATGTCTGCCATATCCTTAACAGGTTGCATATATTTGAAAATGTCTACGTTGGTCTGTCAAGTTGTAGCTGTAGCACGGCATTGCTGCATCCATAATTAGTTACAGGTTCAAGTACCAAGCTGAACCTGTTTTTTGTTGGATTAGGTTTGACGCTTGACCTCGCTGGCATCATTTAGACACATGAAAAATGTATGAACAACAAAAAACTGTGAGTGTTCATGATCCTCTAAGCAAGCATATTGCATTAATGAAGGGCTGCTTTCGTTACTTTCATGCAATATTTACTAAATGGATTTCATGCTTTTCCTTTCATTACTTGATGATGGTGCTACATCCTTTTCACAACTACAACCCACTCCAGATGCTCTGCTTGGCCTCCAAATAGAGGGAAATTCTCTCTCTCACACACACACACACACACACACACACACACACACACACACACACACACACACACACACACACACACACACACACACACACACACACAGCCTCTCAGTGGCAAAGGGTTAGGAGCTGCCTTGTCTGCCACCTGATATTAATGTGTGCAATTTGGATGTGTGCGTCATGGGAGAGCACCGTGGTATAAGAGGAGTTGTTTTTATGGCCTAGGCTTTGCTCAGCACAAGCAAACAGCCTCGGGGCCGCCGGGCACACCTATAATTGTGGCATTAGAAGGCGGTCAGGCTGGTGCTTCATTAGCCATAGTGTGGAGACAGCTGAGGGGCCTGGGGGAGAAGAAGAGTCAGCTTTGTGTGTGTGGATGCTCACAGACCTGATCTGCGGAGCCCCAGCCCACCACCGCCAACGCCACAGATGTAGGTGAAAAATAGCAGAACAGTAGTGTATTTGATCTGGCCAACGTTGTTGCAGGAAATCAGATGGCAATTAAAACACATCACTAACTGCTCATTAGCGCTGGAGACAGGATCATGGTGCGATTCAACTTGCCACACATACAGTCACGTGAAAACATGCACACACACTCAGCCCTCAACAGCTGATTAATGGCTAAATCGAACATCTCACTGAGGAGTTAGAGGTGATGAAAAATTCATTGGACTTGAGGTTGTTTTTGGTTTCCCTTTAGGATTAAATTCCTAGAAACAGTTTTAATTTGTTTTCCTATGGACCTTTAGAAATTGGACGGGCTTTGCTGCTATACTATTGCATAGACCGTCTTTCTATTGCATAAACCCTCTTTAGGTTGCTTCTCGCTCGACCTCTCTCTTTATGTGTGAGTGTGTGTGTGGAGGTTTTCACTTCTCATGTGTCTTAATTAGCAGTAAAGGGATACTTCGGGATTTGGGGGATTTTATCTACTTCCGCAGAGTCAGATGAACTCGTGGATACCATTTTTATGTCTCTGCGCACAGTTTGACGGAAGTTGCTAACTAGTTTTAGCGCAATTGCTGAAAAGCGTTACCCATAGACTTCCAGTCATTGCGCTATCTACTAGCTAGCAGATACCCCATGAACTTGCAGTCATTGTGCTAACGCTAGTCAGCATTGGCTCACGAAACTACCTCTAACATTCCTTCATACTGGACGAAGAGACATAAAATGGTATCCACAAGTTCACCTGTCTCTGCCAAAATCCCGAAGTGCCCCTTTAATGCTGGTGGTCATGAACTCCATGATAAGAACGGTAAACCTTCGCTAACAGCATAGCGGCAAATAAGTAGAAAGCAAAGAAGCATCACAGAGCATCTCCTCTTAACAACCAACACAGGGCAGAGTTCATGCTACACGTTATGTACGTTCCATTGCACCTGGAAGACCTCTGTCTACCTGTGTTTTTCTTGGTGCTGCGCCGTGACCCTGGCTGCATGGCGGAGAGAATGGATCCCTCAGGGCTGTTCTAGTCCTCCCAGTTATTTAAGCATGAGGCATGAAGGGCAGCGTCTCTTGCCCACTGGATGTTAAGGCAGAGGCGGCTGTGTTTTGTCTCAGGAGAAGCATCACTCTGGTCTGGGCACAGGGCAACAGTCCGAGCTACAGAGGTCTGTCTAATGCTGGTAGTAAAGGTAGAGGTGAAATAAGGATGATGAGGAGAGAGGACTGGGATTCTTATATGAGTTCTATGCTAGTAGAGCCAGAGCTCTCTAATGGAGGGTAGTGGCATGAAGCCAGAGGTGACTTGAGGACCTTTGAAATAGAAGATACTGTTTTGTATGGATGAGATGACTGCCAGATAAGTGCAGGAACTGCAATAGGTTATTCTGTGCAGACTCGTACAATGTATTATCTAATGACCCTAACTGTGCCAAAAGCTTAATCTGAAAATAGACTGTTCTAGTCCTTGGTTGTTGATTGATTAACGACCAACTGTATTTAGTGTATCACAGCTTGTTGTTTCTCAATGCTATACTTAAGCAATAAGGCCCAAGGGGGTGTGGTATATGGCCAATATAGCAAGACACAATGCGGAGTGCCTGCCCTCAGCTGTGGTATATTGGCCATATATCACAAACCCCAGAGGTGCCTTATTACTATTATAAACTGGTTACCAACGTAATTAGAGCAGTATATGGTCTGATATACCACGACTGTCAGCCAATCAGCATTCAGGGCTCGAACCACCCAGTATATACTCCCAAAATGTGTCATGGGACATCAGTATGACTTCATTTTCTGGTTATATACCAGTTTTCTGGTCGTAGAGACGTCAGACATCCAGATTTACAACCAAGTAAACGTGCAGAAATGTATAAGACCTGAACATGACGTCACAAAAAACAGCAGCCAGCAAGCAGTTCTGTCTGCTAGGTTATGGAGTAAAATGATCTAGATCACAGCCATTGGGCACTATTGAATACAATAAGAGCTAAAGGCTGTTGAAAAGGTTTGGAACATTTTTAATGCATTTTTTTAAATCTGACATGTTCATATTATTATTATTATTATTATTATTTTATTTTTTTACAACGTTTAAATAAATGTTGTGAACAGACATTTCAGTTGGACCTTGTGTGCAATTGACCAATAAAGTGATCTGAATCTGTCACACCTACTCCTGCTCCTTCCAGTGCTCTGACATTTCCGGTCTACTAACCACCGGTCCTGGCAACCCACATTGCGCACACCTGGCAACCCACATTGCGCACACCTGCTCCCCATCGTTAAGCACACCTGGACTTTTCTATTCTCTCCTTTCCTCAGCCACATGAAAACGACTGATTTCTTTAGGCCTCCTCCGAGGTCACGACATCTTCGCTTTCCACCGGCAGAGTTCAAAATAGTACAGCAATCAGGGGACAATTGTAGGTCTGAAACAACTGTATTTTGGTGACAGTGAATGCGTTCGCGTTGCCTTATAATTAACATAGTGTTCCTTACTCAGAACTCACTGCATCCTATCATCTAAGACAGGAACATAACACCCACATGTTCTAATGAGTGGAAAGAAGCTGCTGAATAAGGGTCATTTATCTCTGAATTTATAATGTAGACAAATTATACATAAACTTTGCTCAGAAATAGCAGCATGCAGCCATTGGAGTAATTAGGATAAATGTCCTTATTCTGTCATGTATTTACTTCATTTTCTTGGATTTACTATTTCACTTATTTACTAATGGCATGAAGCAGAAAAGTGGCTGCTATGATCAGAGTCATGTGGTTTTAGAGATTAGCCTATGAAAGTCATGTGGTGATAAATCCATACTATAATGCGGTCTGTTTGTATAGAATAGTTTTACGAACCAGGTGTGTGCTTATTGGCATCTAGCTTCACTTGCCAATATGTTCATTCACATTTCGTAATCATTTTCCCCATTACATTGATTTCCAGTTCATCGGGCATGCAATGAATTTCAAACAGGACTTGACTATTTTTTGATTTATTGACTCCTCCACTAATTGGAATCAAATGCAGTCCCCTAGTTTTCTCGTCTAGCTCTGCCTCATTTTTTTGTTGTAGACTATAGTGAGTTATATATCTATTCAGTCAAATGTGACAAGTTTCATCCCCCAAAATGCACATATCCTCGTATAGAAATACCAGGTTGGAAGAAAATCAGTCTTCACTCTGTCTGTCTTCTATAGTCTACACGATGTGGCACTTTATGTTGAAAAAAAAACAAGTTAATACAGGCCCTGTTGGAGGCTTGCCAGCCTTAAATCTTGGCATTGCCCCGTGCTCGATGCAGGGGCCTGAGCTTTGCCTACGTGGCAAAGAGAGAGGGAGTGGGAGGGAGAGAGAGAGGGAGGAATAGAGGGAGGGTGTCGGGCGAGCGAAGGGGGGTGGATGGTTCGCCCATGCATCTCTCCCCCAGGAGATGGCTATCGATTAGCCATTTGTTACCCGCCGGTGCCTCTGTCACTCCCTGCTAGTCCCTGAAAGGCTGTTAATGGCAAAGCGATGGAGAGGATGAGCGGCCCTGCACTGCTCAACACCCACCCACTCTCCCATGCGTCCCCTGTTCTCATTCACCACTAGTCAACTCACATGTCCCCCATCCAGACTGAAGCTGCTCACAGAAGACGCATTGACGTGTAAGGCGAATTGATGGGTAATGTACTGTAACATTTACGGGTATTCTAACATGTAATACCATAGTAGTTCATTTCACGAGTTAAAAAAATAATTATTATGTTTCAGAATATAACAAAATGGAGCATATGCAGGCAATCTAATGTATAATTAATTTAAAGTCTTAATTGCTGTAAGCATATGGTAACCATATTCATCTGACTCCACTCATAATTGTTAACAATGTTGACAATGTTAATCTCTCAGAAGTTGTCGTCATTACATCTATTCCAACCACAGTCATTAATTGACTGATAAGACCTCGTTAGCAAAGTCTCCCCATTTACAATATGTCATTACAATTGACAATAGGGTTGCAGAAATATAAAGCGCCATACAAGAGTATAATTATGGAATATTAGTAAACAGCTCTTAACTGTAATGTGCTGCACTGTGTCTGATGTAAGCTAGCATAGGAGATGTCTACAGTGTCTTGCTTACTTACTTAGGCCTATCACTTCTCAAGGAGCATAGGCTATCGATGACTCCTCTCCATCACACCCTGTTTTGGACAGTCTTCTCTAGCTCATTCCACCCCATGCTGGTTCTCTTGGTGTCTCCCACATGAAAAAAAGATTATAGTTTACTATAGAATACTACAGTACTTGGTATAACATTCTGTAGTATTCTGTAGTAAACTGCAGTGTACTGTAGAATGTTACTCTGTACAATGTAGTATCCCTCGATCATGTGTAGTACTTACTGATTTTTTGATGGACAGACGCCTCACAAGTCCTCAACTGGCAGCTTCATTAAATAGTACCCACAAAACACCAGTCTCAACGTCAACAGTGAAGAGGCAACTCCGGGATGCTAGGATGCTGGCCTTCTAGGCAGAGTTGCAAAGAAAAAGCCATATCTCAGACTGGCCAATAAAAATAAAATATTAAGATGGGCAAAAGAACACAGACACTGGACAGAGGAACTCTGCCTAGAAGGCCAGCATCGTGGAGTCGCCTCTTCACTGTTGACGTTGAGACATGTTTTTTGCGGGTTTTGCCAGTTGAGGACTTGTGAGGCATCTGTTTCTCAAACTAGACACTCTAATGTACTTGTCCTCTTGCTCAGTTGTGCACATGGGCCTCCCACTCCTCTTTTTATTCTGGTTAGAGACAGTGTGCGCTGTTCTGTGAATGGAGTAGCTTCTGTTTCTTGGCAATTTCTTCCATGGAATAGCCTTCATTTCTCAGACCAAGAATAGACTGACGAGTTTCACAAGAAAGGTCTTTGTTTCTGGCCATTTTGAGCCTGTAATTGAACCCACAAATGCTAATGCTCCAGATAATCATCTAGTCTAAAGAAGGCCAGTTTTATTGCTTCTTTAATCAGGACAACAGTTTTCAGCTGTCCTAACATAATTGCAAAAGGGTTTTCTAATTATCAATTAGCCTTTTAAAATTATAAACTTGGAACAGCTAACACAACGTGCCATTGCAACACAGGAGTGATGGTTGCTGATAATGGGCCTCTGTACGCCTATGTAGATATTCCATAAAAAATCTGCCGTTTCATTATCAATGTCTACACTGTATTTATGATCAATTTGATGTTATTTTAATGGACAAAAAATGTGCTTTTCTTCTCAAAATGGGGACTGTCTAATTGTTAAGATTTTTTTTTACAATATTGAGGATATGCAGGGAAGTAGGTTACTTCTAACTTTGGTTTACTTCTAAGTCATAATCTCCAACATTGGGAACTTCCATTTTAAAGCATTGCTTTGGTGTGGATTTATGCCGATACGCTCAGTTGTGTTCCTCCATTGTATTCACCTTTCTTTATTTCTATTGTCAATTGTGTTTCTGTGCGTCAATGGAAAGTCTACAAAACTACGAGCAAACCAACTTTTGTATTGAACACATGGAATTGGATTGTGACGACAACAATAAATGAATCCTGCACACAATGTGCTATAATATTCTATTTGATGTCTATGAAATTGTTTGGTGAAATATGCATTAAAAGGAGATTAATTGCCCATAATTATGCACCTTTTGGATAGTTTTATTTCCAATTTTGATCATCATGATTTAGTGCCTGCAAATACAATTATATTCTATTGATCTACTCTGGATTTTTTTAAACACAGAATTACTTTCCGTTTTGTCTGCTTGGGTTCAAGAGGTAAGTATGGTTGTGTTAATCTTTTTGCGACAGTATAATAAAGTTTTGATGAATCTAATTTATGTTTTGAGAAGGCAACAACATTTTGAAAAGGCATTTACTGTTTTGCAAAAAGCCACAGAGTGATGTGTCTTGTGGACTCTGTTTTGAAAATCGACAACATAGTTCCATGAAATGCTTGTATGCGATTGAGAAAAACTTTAATATCACTTTCTATAAATGTTGTACTACATTGCAATAACACTCCTGTCGGACATTTTACCATAGTGTACTATAGTACGTATTAGAGTTTACCATAGTATACCGTGGTGCATACTATGGTAGGCCTACAAATAAATGTATGTGTACTATGATAAATGTGTAAATAATGGCATTTATCCATATTAACCTACTGTTCAATTACAATCATAAACACAAGTCATGTGTTGTACTGTAAATATGTAGCCATTGGAAAAATCATCTGCATCACGCTGGAAAGCTGGAAATCATTCCATGAATAACGTTGTTTTATTTCTGGAAAATACATGTATGGTTAGTGCAGTAGTGTAGTGTAGAGAATAGGGTGCCATTTGGGACGCAGACCTTGTCCAGTCCTGGTTAGCCTTTGATTCCAGTAGGTGGATTTGGATGCTTTTTGGAAGCACAACGGAGGCCGAAGACCCGTGTGTCTATGTTTCATTGTTATCACCTTGTCCCTAACCCAATAGATTTCTTGACAGTTTAAGATCAATAATCAGTGGATTTTCATCAGCGTGAGTTCAAGTGCTACTGGTATCACAAGGAGTGAATAAAGAGCTGCCCTAGTATTGGCCTGAGGTGAAAAGTACTCTATATCCATCTTCTGGGTGATATATTGTGACCGCTTGTCAAAAAGGGAGCTTTTCAATAACAATACTGATTAATTTAAATTTGTGGAGAAGATGGTGTGTCGATCTCTCTGTAGGGTGAGCCTGGTGTCCGTTATAACTCTGTAGTAGGCCTCAAGCCTAGGACTGAACTCCCTCTGACATCTAACAGCATGGTGTTGGATTCACTTTCATGCCAGCTGTCAAAGTGTAATGGGATGGATGATCTGGGATCACCTTGCTTTCTTCTGACCAGATTGTCACACCACTACACCTCTCATTTCACTAGAGCTGCGGTTTTATTTTAATACATTTTCCGTGGTCTTTCAGACACTTGTATTTTTAACAGACCGGACAGTGTAGAAGGATGAAGGTGAGGAGAGGGTTTATGACTAAGTGGTGGGTCCTGGGAAACTGAGGAGATGTGTTTGGGAGTTTTACTATAGGCTCTTCTGTCTAGCTTTTCTCACTACCCCATTGAAATACCTGCAGCTGAGCCTGGTTTGGTCTAGTGCAGGGGTCCTCAAACCTCTCCTCTGGGACCCCTAGCTTTTCACAATTCTAGAATAGTTTAAATGCATGGAACAGTTGGGCGTCCCGGAGGAGAGTTTTGAGGACCACTGCACTAGGCCACAGCAGGCCTCAGCGAATTGATTTGGCGAGAAAAGACATCAGCTGAGATCGCGGATTCTCCGTGCATTAAAGACAGACCCAAGGGTGACCCAGGCCCGGGCGTGCACAAGCAGTTTACATGAGCATCCTGATTCACCAGCCATTCTCTTTTATAGGAGCTGCTGCTACTGCTTGCCAATGGAACAGCAAAAGCTCTGTAACTCTCTGAATAACGATACTGTTTTAATAATGCATCTGTTTGCAACCTGCTAAAGGTGAGTTGAGGTCTGAGTTGTATAGCACTGAAGATATGTGCTGTATTTCAGGAGGGAACTCCAGGCACTCTGAGGCAGAACATTCTGTTTGGTATGGAGTCAATTCCCCGAAGCATTTCAACAGTCAATGATGTCAGGGAATGGATGGAAGTATGATAGTAAGGTTATCTGTACCACCAACATCTGGTATACTTGTTCTGTTGTGTTGCTCTTTTCTCTGCCATTTCTGCCTCTGAGTTCTTTTCCATACTTTTCTCACTTTTTCAGATGTAATGTATTAAAAAAGCATACAGTGGTACTGTTGCAGCCACTAAAATAAAAAATAAAAAATAAAAAACTGTACCATGCATTGCAGCAATTGTTTTGCCAATATCGCGGTGCAACCTGACTTTTAAAAGCCCACGGCTGTTATTCTATGGTGGTGCTGTGTGACTCTCCCTTGCTGTTATGCTAGATCAATATGTAGTGGGCACTCTCTTATCAGACCTAAACAGCACACCAATTCATGGATCAATGGTTGGCTGGCCCTGCTGACGTGTAGTAATTTCATTTGTCCAGACATATTTGTCCATTTGTATAAAGCAGTGGTTCTCAGTGTTCTGTGGTTACTAAACCACCAATCACATTTTGCCCTGCCTAAAGTACACCCTCAGATGCAACTGATTTATAAGGCCAATGTTCTCATGAGTCTTCCCAACTACTTCCTGTGGATAGGCCAGGTATCCCCAGAGGTACTAGTATATCAAGGCAGAAGGCGAGACACGAGGCAGATGGTTGGAGTCTTGCCATGTTTAATAAACCAAAGAGGTTGGCAAAAAGGTCCAAACCAGATCAGAGTCCTGGAGGTACAGAGTGGCAGACAGGCTCGTGGTCAAGGTAGGCAGAATGGTCAGGCAGGCAGGTACAAAGTTCAGAAACAGGCAAGTGTCAAAAGCTGGAGGACTAGAAAAAGGAGAAGAGCAAAAGGAGTACGGGAAAAAAACGCTGGTTGACTTGACTAACATGCTGACCAGACCGGACACGTCGTGTGCGCGAGCGTCGAAAATACAATTTTGAAATCGATGTTATTCAATTATTGCACCCACACTGCTTGCGCGCGCCAACGATGTCTGCGACACCAAGGGCTAAAATAGAACTCGTTCCTGTTTCTGACGCAGATCACGCAGATCACACTCTCCCATCTCCTCATTGGTTTATAGAAGCAGGTACCCACGTGCCATCTCCTCATTGGCTATACCCACGTGAGTGATTGAAAGACAAACTGTTTTGCCAGTAGTTGTGGTAATACAATGAAAGTTTAGATGCGATCACCACATAAGTTAAACGATGAAAAAGCCTGGAAGTAGGAGAGATGACTAGAAATGATTTGGTTGGCCGTTTTTTGTCGGAGTAGAGGTCCTTGTGCATTTCAGGTAAAATAACAACTCAATGTTTATATCCCAGGACAAATTAGCTAGAAACAGCAAGCTAGCTAAATAGGACAAATTAACATTAGCTAGCAAGTGCAAGCTAACTAGCTGAAATGCCATACATGTTTAATGATTTTCGACCTGTCCCCAAATTAATGTCATTGGTTCAGAGTTTGTTTTGATATTTTAACCTGCGTGTCGTGATCGCGTTTGGTGTGGGGGGGGGCAAAATAAATTCATGCACGATAGCGCACGTGCGCAGCCGGTTTGGGTTCCGTGTAAACATACAAGACGAACTGGCACAGAGACAGGAAACACAGGGATAAATACACTGGAGAAAATAAGCGACACCTGGAGAGGGTGAAGACAATCACAGGAACAGGTGAAACAGATCAGGGCGTGACATAGTATCCCAGCTTGAGAACCAATGGTCTCTAGTTTGGACTCAAACTACTACAACTACAAACTATTCAACCCAACGCCATACATTCCATCTGCATAGTAAGAAACCACAAATGAAGATGCATATCCTCTCAAACACCCCAATTATTTTTTGGGGTTCAACAGTCTGAATGTCAATTGTACAGTGGCATGCAAATGAACACCATCTACTATACCTGACAGGTTTGGTTGAACTGACAGTTGTAATGAGCACTTGGTGTGGATTCAGAGTGAGCTTCTGACATCCTGAAACATCCATGACTGACCGTTGAGATATTTAGGATTGTATTTATCCTTCTCCTGACAGCTGTTACAAACATGATTACCGTCAAAACCATCAAAACACTCTGATATTCAACGTTTGTATAAGGCTTCTTCCTGAGCAGGAGTAGGTGCGACATATATTTTGATAGAGGAAGAAAGTATGTTTTTTTTAAGCATATGTTTTCCTTTCAGTCTCCTCCATCTCCACTAACCAAAGCTAATTGCATTGATTTTCTTCTATTAATAATGTAAAATGAACAGCTGTACAGAAAGACTCATGTGAAGGCCAAATTACAGAGGAGGAACTTCTTGATGCAATTTTAGCCTTAAAGTCCGAGAAACTCCAAGGCTGGATGGCATACCAATGGAGGTATGTTTTATAAATGGTAGATTATTAGACACTCAACAAGAAGGTCTGCTTTAATTTATTACTGAAACAGGATCCTAGTGGTAAATATAAAGATCCAGTCCATTAAAAAAAATTGGAGCCCTCTTACACTTCAGTGTTGTGATGAAAAAATTCTTGCAAAATGTTTAGCACATAGAATTGAAAAGGTATTGTCGGATATTGATCATCTGTCACGTCCTGACCTTAGTTCCTTTGTTTATGTCTCTATTTTAGGTTGGGGTGGGCATTCTATGTTTGTATTTCTATGTGTTTGGCCTGGTGTGGTTCCCAATCAGAGGCAGCTGTCAGTCGTTGTCTCTGATTGAGAACCATACTTAGGCAGCCTGTTTTTCCCACTTGAGTTGTGGGTAGTTGTTTTCTGTTTTGTGTTGTTGCACCTTACAGGACTGTTTCGTTCACTCTCTTTGTTGTTTTGTTATTCAGTGTTCAGTTGATGTATTAAATACTAACATGGACACATACCACGCTGCGCATTGGTCCGATCTGGACTACTCTTCCTCAGATGACGAGGAGAACCGTTACATCATCCTAATCAGATAAAGTTATGTACAGTAACCCTATGTGTACAATAGTAAACAATGGCTACTTCTCAGAAAGTTTTAAACTGTAAAGAGGAGTACTATCGAGGTTGTCCACTATCGACACATCTATTTATTATTGCCTTCGAAATGTTCGCTGTTAAAATCAGATCCAAAATTAAAGGGATAGAAATCCAGGGCTTAAAAATAAAGGTGTCATTGTACGCTGATGAGTGATGTTTTCTTTTAAATCCACAATTTGGATCCCTCCACAGCCTAATAGAGGAACTAGATACGTTTTCTAACCTCTCTGGATTGAAACCAATTTGATGATAAGTGTACTATATTGCATATTGGATCACAAAAGAATACAACTTCTACATTACTGCATAGTTTACCAATAAAATGGTCTGACAGGGATGTGGACATACTCTGTATGTATATCCTAAAAGAAAGAAATGATCACACTCCAAAAAAATAGAAAGTTAGCAAAAATAGATAAGATCTTGCTACCATGGAAAGGAAAATGTGTCTATTTGTAGAAAAAAAATCACACTGATTTACTCTTCAGTCATATCCCAGTTTACCTATTTGCTTATGGTCTTGCCCACACCTAGCGACCTGTTTTTTTTTTTCATTATATGAGCAAAATAAATTATATTTTGTTTGGAACGGCAAGCCATACAAAATTAAAAGGGCCTATTTATATAATATATATGATTTCGGAGGGCAGAAGTGATTAAATATTAAAGCATTAGACCTCTCACTAAAGGTGTCAGTCATACAAAAGTTATACTTAAATCCGAACTGATTCTCTAGCAAATTAGTAAGAATGTCTTACCCCATGTTCAAGAATGGCCTTTTTCCCTTTATTCAGATTTCAACCTCCCACTTTCGGGTTATTTAAAAATGAAATCATATCCAAAATATCATTATTTTTAAAACAAGCCATTGAAAGTTGGTTGCAATTTCAGTTTAATCCACCAGAAAAGACAACAAATAATACAACAAATATTGTGGTGAATCTCAAATATACTAATTGATCAAAAAAAAACATGATTTTTTGATGAATAAAAAAAAATATATAATCTTTATAAATTATATCATAAATACAGTGGGGCAAAAAAGTATTTAGTCAGCCACCAATTGTGCAAGTTCTCCCATATGAGAGAGGCCTGTAATTTCCATCATAGGTACAACTATGACAGACAAAATGAGAAAAAAAATCCAGAAAATCACATTGTAGGATTTTTTTATGAATTTATTTGCAAATGATGGTGGAAAATAAGTATTTGGTCACCTACAAAAAAGCAAGATTTCTGGCTCTCACAGACCTGTAACTTCTTCTTTAAGAGGCTCCTCTGTCCTCCACTCGTTACCTGTATTAATGGCACCTGTTTGAACTTGTTATCAGTATAAAAGACACCTGTCCACAACCTCAAACAGTCACACTCCAAACTCTACTATGGCCAAGACCAAGGAGCTGTCAAAGGACACCAGAAACAAAATTGTAGACATGCACCAGGCTGGGAAGACTGAATCTGCAATAGGTAAGCAGCTTGGTTTGAAGAAATCAACTGTGGGAGCAATTATTAGGAAATGGAAGACATACAAGACCACTGATAATCTCCCTCGATCTGGGGCTCCACGCAAGATCTCACCCTGTCGGGTCAAAATGATCACAAGAACGGTGGGCAAAAATCCCAGAACCACACGGGGGGACCTAGTGAATGACCTGCAGAGGGCTGGGACCAAAGTAACAAAGCCTACCATCAGTAACACACTACGCCGCCAGGGACTCAAATCCTGTAGTGCCAAACGTGTCCCCCTGTTTAAGCCAGTACATGTCCAGGCCCGTCTGAAGTTTGCTAGAGAGCATTTGGATGATCCAGAAGAAGATTGGGAGAATGTCATATGGTCAGATGAAACCAAAAGATAACTTTTTGGTAAAAACTCAACTCGTCATGTTTGGAGGACAAAGAATGCTGAGTTGCATCCAAAGAACACCATACCTACTGTGAAGCATGGGGGTGGAAACATCATGCTTTGGGGCTGTTTTTCTGCAAAGGGACCAGGATGACTGATCCTTGTAAAGGAAAGAATGAATGGGGCCATGTATTGTGAGATTTTGAGTGAAAACCTCTTTCCATCAGCAAGGGCATTGAAGATGAAACGTGGCTGGGTCTTTCAGCATGACAATGATCCCAAAGACACTGCCCGGGCAACGAAGGAGTGGCTTCGTAAGAAGCATTTCAAGGTCCTGGAGTGGCCTAGCCAGTCTCCAGATCTCAACCCCATAGAAAATCTTTGGAGGGAGTTGAAAGTCCGTGTTGCCCAGCAACAGCCCCAAAACATCACTGCTCTAGAGGAGATCTGCATGGAGGAATGGGCCAAAATACCAGCAACAGTGTGTGAAAACCTTGTGAAGCCTTACAGAAAACATTTGACCTCTGTCATTGCCAACAAAGGGTATATAATAAGTATTGAGATAAACTTTTGTTATTGACCAAATACTTATTTTCCACCATAATTTGCAAATAAATTCATAAAAAATCCTACAATGTGATTTTCTGGATTTATTTTCAAATTTTGTCTGTCATAGTTGAAGTGTACCTATGATGTAAATTACAGGCCTCTCTCATCTTTTTAAGTGGGAGAACTTTCACAATTGGTGGCTGACTAAATACTTTTTTGCCCCACTGTATAAATTATATCATTATATCATAAATTATCATAAATAGGACTGGTGGAGTTATGTCACACATGCAGCTAACAAAAATATATGGTCATGTCTACTCTACCTGTCACGCCCTATTTTCTATTTTGATTAGTCCAGCGTGTGACTAGGGTGGGCATTCTAGTTTCTTTATTTCTATGTTTTCTATTTCTTTGTTTTTGGCCAAGTGTGGTTCCCAAACAGAGGCAGCTGTCTATCGTTGTCTCTGATTGGGAATCATACTTAAGCAGTCCTTTTTCCCTCTTTCAGTTGTGGAATCATAATTTTGCAATGGTTGTTATTTTGCCCTGCAGAACGTCACGGTCGTATTTCTTTTGTTGTTGTCGGTGTTCATTTAAGAAATAAATAGAATGAACATGTACCACGCTATGCTTTGGTCCACTTCTTCCCATGACGAACGTGACACTACCCAAAATTACAACAAACTAATTTCAGCATTACCGCAAAAATGGAAGAAGCAACTGGAAGGGGGGGAAATTAAGGAACTTGTCTGTCGGCCCTGCATTAAAGACCAAAATTGGTTAAAGAAAATAGTGAACATTTTTTAAATGTTATAAATATGGGGGATACAACCTTCCCAGCTCTGCAGATTTTGGTTCGAAGAGACAGAGTCATTAGATTATTTATTTTTGGTACTGTCCATATGTAGCTGTTTTTTGGTCATAGGTCCAGGAATGGTAGAAGAATTTACCTGAAGCTAACACTGCTGATAGCAATACTGGTTGATTTGAAAAGTCAGAGTCAATTGAGCAATAATATAATAATACTTTTAGCAAAAAAATATATAGATTTAATTTACAATCTGTAGAAACAATGAGAATAGAAAGGTTCAGAACTTTTGTCAAGCATCACAGCACAGTCAAATATGTCAAATAGAAATCCAATATGGATGGTGTTAAGGCATAGATGGATAAAGTTTAATGGAGCTGAAGGGTGGGACTAATAATAACAGGTTAACAAATGGAAAATGTATTTAGGTTCATAACTTTTGTGAAACAGCACAGTTAAAATATATGGCAAATAGAAATCAAACTGAATGGACAGAAATATAAATAGATGGGAGAGGTTGAGGGTAGAGGAAGGACCGGACAAAAAAAAATATATATATATATATATATATAACTATTGTAAAATAGTGTCCGTAAAATGTGTCCGTAAAATGTACAGTACCAGTTAAAAGTTTGGACACACCTACTCATTCCAAGGTGTTTCTTTATTTTGTGTATTTTGTATTTTATATTTTCATGGTCGAATTGCTGCAAAGAAACCACTACTAAAGTACACCAATAAGAAGAAGAGACTTGCTTGGGCCAAAAAACACACGAGCAACGGACATTAGACAGATGGAAATCTGTCCTTCGGTATGATGAGTCCAAATTGTAGATTTTTGGTTCCAACCGCCGTGTCTTTGTGAGACGCAGAGTAGGTGAGCGGATGATCTCCGCATGTGTGGTTCCCACCATGAAGCATGGAGGAGATGGTGTGGGGGTGCTTTTCTGCTGACACTGTCTGTGATTTATTTAGAATTCAAGGCAAACTTAACCAGCATGGCTACCACAGCATTCTGCAGCGATACGCCATCCCATCTGGTTTGCGCTTAGTAGGACTATCATTTGTTTTTCAACAGGACAATGACCCAACACACCTTCAGGCTGTGTACGGACTATTTAACCAAGAGTGGAGTACTGCATCAGATGACCTGGCCTCCACAATCACCCGACCTCAACCCAATTGAGATGGTTTAGGATGAGTTGGACTGCAGAGTGAAGGGGAAGCAGCCAACAAGTGCTCAGCATATGTGGGAACTCATTCAGAACTGTTGGAAAAGCATTCCAGGTGAAGCTGGTTGAGAGAATGCAGAGAGTGTGCAAAGCTGTCATCAAGGCAAAGGGTGGCTACTTTGAAGAAGGTAAAATAAAAAATGTTTTTGTTTTTTTTAAACACTTTTTTGGTTACTCCATGCATCCATATGTTTTTTCATAGTTTTGATGTCTTCACCATTATTCTACGATGTAGAAAATAGTAGAAATAAAGAAAACCCTTTGAATGAGTACAGTAGGTATGTCCAAACTTTTGATTGGTACTGTATATTTACAAAATATATGCAGGATTGGAAATGATGCAGACATTTTACATTGATGGAGGCTCAATCGATCTGCAATATTAAAGCTGATCTACCCCCTAAAAAAATAACCTAGTCTCACATTCAACATTTTAATTTTGACGTAAAGTGTTCATTTAATGTGAGAAGATTAATCCTTTTGGAGTCGATCATCCTGGAGGTCTCGTCCGATGGGCTTTAAGAGGCTCTGTGTTCAGTGGTGAGCTACGTCTTCCCAGCCAGTCAGTCAGTAGGCAATTTACCCCAATCAGTATCTGTGCGAGACAGGGCAAATGGCTCCTGTATTTAAAGCTGTTCACATACCCTCTCCAAGCTGTGTCCTCTTGATATGAGATGACTCCCCAGCTGATATATTAATCTCCCAGGAATGAAACATAAACAGTATTTCAGCGTGCTTTACGATCGCCACATCCCAGACACCACTGCCAAATCTGCTTACAGATTTCATTGTAGAGTTGATACTACGTGCAGCAAACATTTCAGACTGCTGAGAATGTCACTGTTCAGCCTTTTGCCACAGAGAGAGATCAGTATTTCATATAACGGTCTATCACCACTTCATTAGATTTGGAGCCTTGTGCCCTATTAAATTAAACCCTCACACCAATTTTCAATTAATTCACGCATGGAGGCGTGCGTGCGTGTGGATCAGTGGATGGTGCCGGAGGGGATTGGCTGCTGTTTTACGGGCTCTTAACCAACTGTGCTATTTTGTTTGTTTTTTCGCATTGTTTGTAACTCATGTTGTGCATAATGTTGCTGCTACCATCTCTTACGACCAAAAAGAGCTTCTAGACATCAGAATAGAGATTACTCACATCGAACTGAATGAAGATTTTTGTTTATGAGTCCGACGCAAAGGATATTCTGCTTGCTGGAGACCAGGCCCAAATCCCTGTCATTCGTTTGAAGAAAAGACGTAAATACAGGGAGTGGAGGTCTGGGTGCCTTCTGAGAATTTGTCAGCGAGTGAATAAACCACCATTACCCTCGGTATTATTGGCCAGTGTGCAATCATTGGAAAACAAACTGGACGATCTACAATTAAGACTATCCTACCAACGGGACATTAAAAACTAGTATCTTATGTTTCACCGAGACTTGGCTGAACGAAGACGTAGATAATATAGAGCTGGCTGGCTTCTCCGTGTCTCGTCAGGACAGAGCAGTTGCGTCTGGTAAGACAAGGGGCGGGGGTGTGTGTCTATTTGTCAATAACCATAGGTGTGTGACGTCTATTAATAAAGAAGTCTCGAGGTATTACTCGCCTGAGGTAGAATAACTCATAATAAGCTGTAGACTAAAACTATCTACCAAGAGAATTCGCATCTATATTATTCGTAGCCGTCTATTTACCACCACAAACCGATGCTGTCACTAAGATTGCTCTCAACAAGCTGTTACGGTGAGTGAATGAGGACCCAAAAGCGAACTAACTTAAACAGAGCTTCTTTAATAACCAAACTGTGGTAGGCTCAGATAGACCGGCAGATTCCGACAGGACAGGACAAGGTTACAGCAAACATGACGATAGTCTGGCTCAGGCATGAAACACAACAAACAAGAATCCGACAAGGACAGGAACAAAAACAGAGAGAGATATAGGGACCTAATCAGAGGGAAAAAGGGAACAGGTGGGAAACGGGGTGAATGGGTAGTTAGGAGGAGACACGGCACAGCTGGGGGAAAAAGGGGGAGAAAAGGTAACCTAACAACGACCAGCAGAGGGAGACAGGGTGAAGGGAAAGGACAGAAACACACAACATGACAATACATGACAGTACCCCCCCACTCACCGAGCGCCTCCTGGCGCACTCGAGGAGGAAACCTGGCGGCAACGGAGGAAATCCTCGATCAGCGCACGGTCCAGCACGTCCCGAGAGGGAACCCAACTCCTCTCCTCAGGACCGTACCCCTCCCAATCAACGAGGTACTGGTGACCACGGCCCCGAGGACGCATGTCCAAAATCCTGCGGACCCTGTAGATGGGTGCGCCCTCGACAAGGATGGGGGGGGGGGGGGGAGACGAGCGGGGGCGCGAAGAACGGGCTTAACACAGGAGACATGGAAGACCGGGTGGACGCGACGAAGATATCGCGGAAGAAGAAGTCGAACTGCGACAGGATTAATGACCCGAGAAATACGGAACGGACCAATGAACCGCGGGGTCAACTTGCGAGAAGCCGTCTTAAGGGGAAGGTTCTGAGTGGAGAGCCAAACTCTCTGACCGCGACAATATCTAGGACTCTTAGTTCTACGCTTATTAGCAGCCCTCACAGTCTGCGTCCTATAACGGCAAAGTGCAGACCTGACCCTCTTCCAGGTGCGCTCGCAACGTTGGACAAAAGCCTGAGCGGAGGGGACGCTGGACTCGGCGAACTGAGATGAGAACAGCGGAGGCTGGTACCCGAGGCTACTCTGAAAAGGAGATAGCCCGGTCGCAGACGAAGGAAGCGAGTTGTGGGCGTATTCTGCCCAGGGGAGCTGTTCTGACCAAGACGCAGGGTTGCGAAAAGAAAGACTGCGTAAGATGCGACCAATAGTCTGATTGGCCCGTTCTGCTTGACCGTTAGACTGGGGGTGAAAGCCGGAAGAGAGACTGACGGAAGCCCCAATCAAACGGCAAAACTCCCTCCAAAATTGAGACGTGAATTGCGGACCTCTGTCCGAAACGACGTCTGACGGAAGGCCATGAATTCTGAAAACATTCTCGATGATGATTTGTGCCGTCTCTTTAGCAGAAGGAAGCTTAGCAAGGGGAATGAAATGAGCCGCCTTAGAGAACCTATCGACAACCGTAAGAATAACAGTCTTCCCCGCTGAGGAAGGCAGTCCGGTGACAAAATCTAAGGCGATGTGAGACCACGGTCGAGAGGGAATGGGAAGCGGCCTGAGACGGCCGGCAGGAGGGGAGTTACCGGACTTAGTCTGCGCGCAGACCGAACAAGCAGCCACGAAACGACGCGTGTCATGCTCCCGGGTGGGCCACCAAAAACGCTGGCGAATGGAAGCAAGCGTACCCCGAACGCCAGGGTGGCCGGCTAACTTGGCAGAGTGAGCCCACTGAAGAACGGCCAGACGAGTAGGAACGGGAACGAAAAGAAGGTTCCTAGGACAAGCGCGCGGCGACGGAGTGTGAGTGAGCGCTTGCTTTACCTGCCTCTCAATTCCCCAGACAGTCAACCCGACAACACGCCCCTCAGGGAGAATCCCCTCGGGGTCAGTGGAGGCTACTGAAGAACTGAAGAGACGAGATAAAGCATCAGGCTTGGTGTTCTTAGAGCCCGGACGATAAGAAATCACGAACTCGAAACGAGCGAAAAACAGCGCCCAACGCGCCTGACGCGCATTAAGTCGTTTGGCAGAACGGATGTACTCAAGGTTCCTATGGTCAGTCCAAACGACAAAAGGAACGGTCGCCCCCTCCAACCACTGTCGCCATTCGCCTAGGGCTAACCGGATGGCGAGCAGTTCGCGGTTTCCCACATCATAGTTACGTTCCGACGGCGACAGGCGATGAGAAAAATACGCGCATGGGTGGACCTTGTCGTCAGAGAGGGAGCGCTGAGAAAGAATGGCTCCCACGCCCACCTCTGACGCGTCAACCTCGACAACGAACTGTCTAGAGACGTCAGGTGTAACAAGGATAGGAGCGGATGTAAAACGATTCTTGAGGAGATCAAAAGCTCCCTGGGCGGAAACGGACCACTTAAAGCACGTCTTGACAGAAGTAAGGGCTGTGAGAGGAGCTGCCACCTGACCGAAATTACGGATGAAACGACGATAGAAGTTCGCGAAGCCGAGAAAGCGCTGCAGCTCGACGCGTGACTTAGGGACGGGCCAATCAATGACAGCTTGGACCTTAGCGGGATCCATCTTAATGCCTTCAGCGGAAATAACAGAACCGAGAAATGTGACGGAGGAGGCATGAAAAGTGCACTTCTCAGCCTTCACAAAAAGACAATTCTCTAAAAGGCGCTGGAGGACACGTCGAACTTGCTGAAGATGAATCTGGAGTGACGGTGAAAAAATCAGGATATCGTCAAGGTAAACGAAAACAAAGATGTTCAGCATGTCTCTCAGGACATCATTGACTAATGCCTGAAAGACAGCTGGAGCGTTAGCGAGGCCGAAAGGAAGAACCCGGTATTCAAAGTGCCCTAACGGAGTGTTAAACGCCGTCTTCCACTCGTCCCCCTCCCTGATGCGCACGAGATGGTAAGCGTTACGAAGGTCCAACTTAGTGAAAAACCTGGCTCCCTGCAGGATCTCGAAGGCTGAAGACATAAGAGGAAGCGGATAACGATTCTTAACTGTTATGTCATTCAGCCCTCGATAATCTATGCAGGGGCGCAGAGACCCGTCCTTCTTCTTGACAAAAAAAACCCCCGCTCCGGCGGGAGAGGAGGAGGGAACTATGGTACCGGCGTCAAGAGCTACAGACAAATAATCCTCGAGAGCCTTACGTTCGGGAGCCGACAGAGAGTATAGTCTACCCCGGGGGGGAGTGGTTCCCGGAAGGAGATCAATACTACAATCATACGACCGGTGTGGAGGAAGAGAGGTGGCCCTGGACCGACTGAACACCGTGCGCAGATCGTGATATTCCTCCGGCACCCCTGTCAAATCACCAGGCTCCTCCTGTGAAGAAGAGACAGAGGAAACAGGAGGGATAGCAGACATTAAACATTTCACATGACAAGAGACGTTCCAGGAGAGGATAGAATTACTAGACCAATTAATGGAAGGATTATGACAAACTAGCCAGGGATGGCCCAAAACAACAGGTGTAAAAGGTGAACGAAAAATCAAAAAAGAAATGGTTTCGCTATGATTACCAGAAACAGTGAGGGTTAAAGGTAGCGTCTCACGCTGAATCCTGGGGAGAGAACTACCATCCAGGGCGAACAAGGCCGTGGACTCCCTTAACTGTCTGAGAGGAATGTCATGTTCCCGAGCCCAGGTCTCGTCCATAAAACAGCCCTCCGCCCCAGAGTCTATTAAGGCACTGCAGGAAGCTGACGAACCGGTCCAGCGTAGATGGACCGACAAGGTAGTGCAGGATCTTGAAGGAGAGACAGGAGTAGTAGCGCTCACCAGTAGCCCTCCGCTTACTGATGAGCTCTGGCTTTTACTGGACATGAAGTGACAAAATGACCAGCAGAACCGCAATAGAGACAGAGGCGGTTGGTGATTCTCCGTTCCCTCTCCTTAGTCGAGACGCGGATACCTCCCAGCTGCATAGGCTCAGCTCCCGAGCCGGCAGAGGAAGATGGTAGTGATGCGGAGAGGGGGGCAACGGAGAACGCGAGCTCCTTTCCACGAGCTCGGTGACGAAGATCAACCCGTCGCTCAATGCGAATAGCGAGTTCAATCAAGGAATCCACGCTGGAAGGAACCTCCCGGGAGAGAATCTCATCCTTTACCTCTGCGCGGAGACCCTCCAGAAGACGAGCGAGCAAAGCCGGCTCGTTCCAGCCACTGGAGGCAGCAAGAGTGCGAAACTCAATAGAGTAGTCTGTTATGGATCGATTGCCTTGACATAGGGAAGACAGGGCCCTGGAAGCCTCCTCCCCAAAAACAGATCGATCAAAAACCCGTATCATCTCCTCCTTAAAGTCCTGATACTGGTTAGTACACTCAGCCCTTGCCTCCCAGATTGCCGTGCCCCACTCACGAGCCCGTCCAGTAAGGAGAGATATGACGTAGGCGACACGAGCAGTGCTCCTGGCGTAAGTGTTGGGCTGGAGAGAAAACACAATATCACACTGGGTGAGGAACGAGCGGCATTCAGTGGGCTCCCCAGAGTAACACGGCGGGTTATTGATTCTGGGCTCCGGAGATTCGAAAACCCTGGAAGTGGCCGGTGGATCGAGGCGGAGATGGTGAACCTGTTCTGTGAGGTTGGAGACTTGGGTGGCCAGGGTCTCAACGGCATGTCGAGCAGCAGACAATTCCTGCTCGTGTCTGCCTAGCATCGCTCCCTGGATCTCGACGGCTGAGTGGAGAGGATCCGAAGTCGCTGGGTCCATTCTTGGTCGGATTCTTCTGTTACGGTGAGTGAATGAGGACCCAAAAGCGAACTAACTTAAACAGAGCTTCTTTAATAACCAAACTGTGGTAGGCTCAGATAGACCGGCAGATTCCGACAGGACAGGACAAGGTTACAGCAAACATGACGATAGTCTGGCTCAGGCATGAAACACAACAAACAAGAATCCGACAAGGACAGGAACAAAAACAGAGAGAGATATAGGGACCTAATCAGAGGGAAAAAGGGAACAGGTGGGAAACGGGGTGAATGGGTAGTTAGGAGGAGACACGGCACAGCTGGGGGAAAGAGGGGGAGAAAAGGTAACCTAACAACGACCAGCAGAGGGAGACAGGGTGAAGGGAAAGGACAGAAACACACAACATGACAATACATGACACAAGCTGTATAAGGCCATAAGCAAACAAGAAAATGCTTATCCAGAAGCGGTGCTCCTAGTGGCCTGGGACTTTAATGCAGGCAAACTTAAATCTGTTATATCTTGTTTCTACCAGCATGTCACATGTGTAACCTGAGGGGGAAAAAAAACTCTAGACCACCTTTACTCCAACCACAGAGAGACGCATACAAAGCTCTTCCTCGCTCTCCATTTGGAAAATCTGACCATAATTCTATCCTCCTGATTCCTGCTTGAATCCTACCACACCGACTCTGACGCTCTTCGGATGTGGCAGGTCTTGATAACTATTACGGACTACAAAGGGAAACGCAGCCGTGAGCTGCCCATTGATGCAAGCCTACCAGACAAACTAAATGCCATTTATGCTCACTTTGAGTCAAGCAACACTGAAGCATGCATGAGAGCACCTGCTGTTCTGGACGACTGGGTGATCACGCTCTCTGTAGCCGATGTGAGCAAGACCTTTAAACAGGTCATTCACAAAGCCATGGGGCCAGACGGATTACCAGGATGTGTACTCATAGCATATGCGGACCAACTGGCAAATGTCTTCACTGACACTGACATTTTCAACATTCTCTCCATTACCGAGTCTGTAATACATGTTTCAAACAGACCACCATAGTCTCTGTCCCCAAGAAAGCAAAGGTAACCTGCCTAAATGATTACCGCCCCGTAGCACTCACATTGGTAGCCATGAAGTGCTTTGAAAGGCTGATCATGGCTCACATTAACACTATCATGCCAGAAACCCTGGACCCACTCCAATTCGCATACCTCCCCAATAGATCCACAGATTACACAATCTCAATCGCACTCGACACTGACTTTTCCCAGCTAGACAAAAGGAACAGGTACGTGAGAATGTTGTTCATTGACTACAGTTCAACACCATAGTGCCCTCAAACCTCATCATTAAACTAAACACCTGCCTCTGCAACTGGATCGTGGACTTCCTGACGGGCCGCCCCCAGGTGGTAAAGGTAGGCAACAACACATCTGCCATGCTGATCCTCAACAATGGGGCCCCTTAGGGGTGCATGCTTAGTCCCCTCCTGTACTCTCTGTTCACCCACGACTGCATGGCCAAGTACGACTCCAACACCATAATTACTGGTAGGCCACATCACTGGTAGGCCTGATCACTGACAACGATGAGACAGCCTATAGGGAAGAGGTCAGAGACTGGCAGTGTGATGCCAGGACAACAAACTCTCTCTCAATGTGAGCAAGACAAAGGAGCTGATGGTGGACTATAGGATCACCAACTATCATGGTCCAGACATACCAAGACAGTTGTGAAGAGGGTACGACAACACATTTTCCCCCTCAGGAGACTGAAAAGTTTTGGCAAGGGTCACAAGATCCTCAAAAAGTTCCACAGCTGCACCATCGAGAACATCCTGACTGGTTGCATCACTGCCTGGTATGGCAACTGCTCGGCTCTACAGAGGGTAATGCGTACGGCCCAGTACATCACCGGGGCCAAGATGCCTGACATCCAGGACCTATATACTAGGCGGTGTCAGAGGAAGGCCCAAACAATTGTCAAAGGTTTCAGTCACCTAAGTCATAGACTGTTCTCTCTGCTACCGCATGGCAAGCGGAACCGGAGTACCAAGTCTAGGGCCAAAAGGCTCCTTAACAGCTTCTACCCCCAAGCCATAAGACTGCTGAACAACTCAACTAATCAAATGGCCACCCTGACTATTTACATTGACCCCCCCCCCCTTTGTTTTTACACTGCTGCTACTAAAGTGCATATTTTACACTGCTGCTACTAAACTGCTGCTAAAGTGCATAGTCACTTTACAAATTACCTCGACTAACATGTACCCCCGCACATTGACTCAATACTGGTACCCCTGTATATAGCCTTGTTATTGTTATGTACATTTCTTGTTACTTAAAAAAAAAGTTTACTTTAGTTTATTTAGTAAATATTTGAATAACTCTATTTCTTGAACTGTGTTGTTGGTTTAAGGGCTTGTAAGTAAGCATTTCACGGTAAGGTCTACCTGTTGTATTAGCCGCATGTGACAAATGTGACAAAAAATACAATTTGATTTGATTTGATATGTGGGGCACCAGTTAACCAGTTATACAATTTGGGTAGTCAAGTTAGCACGACCAGCTTGTTCTGATGACGGGTTCATGTTGCGCTGTGATGAATTATGCACTGCAGATCTGTTATGATGATTACACTGGGAGTTTAAACTCCTTTTCACCCCTTTCTCCTAGAGAATAATGACGTGTCTGTAAGTGGAGAAAACAAAAGGGAACATTCCAACTGTACATGACATGTTATGTCACCACCCTGTTGAGAATGTGGCTACAACCCTTTTAATTGCTTGTCTGGGTTTTCGTGGGAGCACTCGACACTTGGTAATCTGCCCATTGTTTCCTCCTGCGCCAATTATCACAGCTGTAGAATGGGACTACATTGTTTGTCTTTGACGTAGTCATATTGTATTTTACCTGTATGGATGTAAACACATGATTTCATCTCGCCACCAGCAGAAGTTACCTGTTTGTGAAAAGAGCAGGTTTGTGTCGTTTCCACAGTGTGCACTAGAATAGAGAGACTTGGTCGATCACGCTCTCTGTAGCCGACGTGAGTAAGACCTTTAAACAGGTCAACATTCACAAGGCTGCAGGGCCAGACGGATTACCAGGTGTGCTCTGGGCATGTGCTGACCAACTGGCAGGTGTCTTCACTGACATTTTTAACATGTCCCTGATTGTGTCTGTAATACATGTTTCAAGCAGCCCACCATAGTCCCTGTGTTCAAGAACACAAAGGTAACCTGCTTAAATGACTACAGACCCGTAGCACTCATGTGTGTAGCCATGAAGTGTTTTGAAAGGCTGGTAAGGGCTCACATCAACATCATTATCCCAGAAACCCTAGACCAAGTCCAATTTGCATACCGCCCAAATAGATCAACAGATGATGCAATCTCTTTTGCACTCCACACTGTCCTTTCCCACCTGGACAAAAGGAACAGCTACGTGAGAATGCTATTAATTGACTACAGCTCAGCGTTCAACTCCATAGTACCCTCAAAGCTCATCACTAAGCTAAGGATCCTGGGACCTCCCTCTGCAACTGGATCCTGGACTTCCTGACGGGCCGCCCCCAGGTGGTGAGGCTAGGTAGCAACACATCTGCCACGCTGATCCTCAACACTGGAGCTCCCCAGGGGTGTGTGCTCAGTCCCCTCATGTACTCCCTGTTCACCCACGACTGCATGGCCAAACATGACTCTAACACCATTAAGTTTGCAGACGACACAACCTGATCACCGACAATGACGAGACAGCCTACAGGGTGGAGGTCAGAGACCTGGCCGGGTGGTGCCAGAATAACAACCTATCCCTCAACGTAACCAAGAGAGATGGTTGTGGACTACAGGAAAAAGAGGACCGAGCACGCCCCCATTCTCATCGACGGGGCTATAGTGGAGCAGGTTGAGAGCTTCAAGTTCCTTGGTGTCCACATCACCAACAAACGAGAATGGTCCAAACACACCAAGACAGTCGTGAAGAGGGCACGACAAAGCCTATTCCACCTCAGGAAACTAAAAAGATTTGACATGGGTCCTCAGATCCTCAAAAGGTCCTACAGCTGGTTGCGTCACTCCCAGGTATGGCAATTGCTCGGCCTCTGACCGCAAGGCACTACAGAGGGTAGTGCGGACGGCCCTGTACATCACTGGGGCGAAGCTGCCTGCCATCCAGGACCTCTACACCAGGCGGTGTCAGAGAAAGGCCCTAAAAATTGTCAGAGACCCCAGCCACCCCAGTCATAGGCTGTTCTCTCTACTACCGCATGGCAAGCGGTCCCGGGATTGCCAAGTCTCGGATAAAAAGGCTTCTCAACAGTTTTTACACCCAAGCCATAAGATTCCTGAACAGGTAATTAAATAGCTACCTGGACTATTTGAATTTTGTGCCCCCCCAACCCCTCTTCTATGCTGCTGCTACTTTCTGTTTATCATATATGCATAGTCACTTTAACTATTTAACTATGCATTCATGTACATACTACCTCAATTGGTCCGACCAACCATTGCCCCCTCACATTGGCTAAACGGGATATCTGCATTGTGTCCCGCCACCCACCACCCGCCAACCCCTCTTTTACACTACTGCTACTCTATGTTTATCATATATGCATTGTCACTTTAACCATATCTACATGTTCATACTACCTCAATCAGCCCAACTAACCGGTGCCTGTATGTAGCCTCGCTACAGTTATAGCCTCGCTACTGTTATTTTTCACTGTATTTTTACTGTTGTTTTATTTCTTTACGTACCTATTGTTCATCTAATACCTTTTTTTGCACTGTTGGTTATAGACTGTAAGTTCACTGTAGGACACCTGTTGAATTCGGCGCACGTGACAAATAAACTGTGATTTGATTTGATTTGACTTGTGCCATTCTCATCGACTGCCCATTACCGTGGCCGATTCCATCAAATGCTCCACGGGCAACTCGCCGAGGCCCCCTCTCATTCGATATTCAGCTGGGCAGGCCGCTGTGCACAACCCATGACAAGCTACCCAAATCGATTGGCTATAATTGCATTTAGGCGAATTGATTCAGCTTTTTGTATGTTTTTCTAATTGTAATTTTCCTGCTGCGATCAAGGAATTAGAGGGAGCGTGGCCTTTAATGAACTCTTGGGCTAAACGCTGTCTGGCTTACTGATGCTTCCTGAAGTTTGACACACTGGTGGACCTGTGTGACAGCTGTTAATTGCATACAGTTTTTCCGGAAACTTCTCAGGATATGGCAGTGATTTGTCCCACCTTGAGAAATATGCTGTTAGGTGTGATGTTTCAAAACAGAAACGTTCTATGTTAGTCTGCGGATAAAGTAAGCAGCTAGTTGCTATCTTTGCCTGTTATCGTACTCAACCACACATGCTACTGCAGGTGAAGGATGTGAAATTCGGTCAGATCATAATGTCAACACACACCTGGTAAAGAATGGAGTCCTTGAGCTGCAGTGAACCAGTGATTGTGCCAATTGGATATACTGATGTCTGATGTGGCTATTGTTTTTATTGTGTTGATGGGTTTCTCGTTCTTAGTGTATTTATGTAAATTGTGTCAAATAATTCAGCATTTGCTGCTATTGATACTTTGTATTGCCGAATTTTTGAAGTAAACAATTTTCTCTTTCTCTCTATTGTTCACAATTGCACCCATTAGAAAAATTTGGGGGAAAATAGGTGTATGTATTTCCCTACTTGACCAACTCCTCATTACAGAGACTGACACAGTTTAGTCTGTGTCCTTTCCTATTCGATCCAGCTATTTAACCTCCATAGATGAGTAAGCCATAGTCTATAACTAGGTCCCAGAGTTTTTCCTGATCAGGTCACATGATTCTGGAAAGTACCGGGCCCTAGATGAAGTAATAGAAATGTCAGGAACTCCAAGATGTAGATATAGAGAATATAAAGAGTATATAATTAGTTACTTTCTAATCCTATACAATTATTTTTATTTGATGAGAACCTCCCATACTAAGAGAGAAGATGCTGCAGGCCTGATGGCACATCACAAGGCTATGGGAGGCAAATGCATTCTCCTGACGAGAAACACTGTCATTTCTATGTGTTTTAATGGCCTTGCAGAAATTAAACCCACTATCACGAGTGATGAGACTCAAAGATTAACACAATGTAGTAGTTTATTGGTGTTTTGCACATGATCACCGACAGATTCTGATCCTGGATCAGCTTAGCACTTGTTCCACATGCTGGCACTCATGTGTGAAAACAAACTCCATACGATCCAAATTCATTCTGGTGTGTGCATGAGAGATTAACCCCAAATGGAGGGCCTGAGTACCAGGTATTGGGATGATGCGGCAGTGTGTGGGATTTGTGCTGCACGAAAACATGCTAGCAAGTGTCGTGGAGAATCGTAACAAAATGTAACACTTACAAGAACTTGTGAATTCAATATAGGCTTTTAATACAAACATATCAGAAGCCTAGATGGTCCGCGGAACACACCCTTTTCCAGAGCACTGGCTCTGTATTTATTCACATACAACATATGAGTCCATCCCACATGCAAATGAAGTTACTTCCCTCAGTCCATCTGCCACCATTATATCCCAATCTGTGCATCCTGCTTGTTCAGCTCGATAACGCCCATGCCGGGGCGGCAGGGTAGCCTAGTGGTTAGAGCGTTGGCCTAGTAACCGAAAGTTCATATCCCGGAGCTGACAAGGTACAAATCTGTCGTTCTGCCCCTGAACGCACTGTTCCTAGGCCGTCATTGAAAATAAGAATTTGTTCTTAACTGACTTGCCTAGTTAAATAAAGGTAAAATAAAATAAAAATAATAGTGGCAGGATGTCTTCATGTCCCAAAAATAATACATGCCCATCTTATGCTATGGGCCCCCTTACGTTCAGCCTGGTGTGTTCTTTGGTATGTCTGTCCTTATTAGGACTCGTAGACTATATGTCTCTTCTCTTCATGTCCGAAAAATATATGCCCTATGTCTATAGTCCATCAGTTGGTCATTTGGCTGACCCCCTCCTTTGTATGTCCCTCTGACCTTGGTTTGTCCAGCTGTCCTATGCTCTCATGGCCTTACTCTGGCCTCCTGTCCTATACAATAGACAATGCATTTTACAAGAATGGCAAATACACTTAGAGTGCATCTTTCTCTTGTGTTACAGTATTATGTTCCTCCCTATATGTACATCTTTCTCCCACAAAACCCTCCTCTGGTGCTTATTTAGCACCAAAAACTACACTAAAATGACATATAGGGTGGAGGCCAATACCAACAGTTGACAAAAACATTAACAAAAATAAAGCTTACAAATCACCTGGACCAAACATCTCCAGATCCTATTTGAAACATATAACACTTACAAAACCCAACTAGACCAAGCATCTCCAAACAATAACATAGATAGGAGTAAAAGATCTAGTCTGTAAAGAATAAAACACTTATAATCAATCATTATATTGTGAAGAAGCAATGAGCATGTAGTATGCCCACACATCCAGAAACAATCAGCTATTCCTTAATCCTGATTCTTTAACATTTCAAGATATAATTTTACTTGAGTTATATTACCACATTTTACCTTTGTGTTTTACAATCATTACTTTATCAAATTGACTAACTCCTGCAGTTTCTATTACCCAAATAGTTTATTCAATTAACTATAGTGTTTCCCACATCCATCCCATTATCTCCAATTAACTATAGTGTTTCCCACGTCCATCCCATTATCTCCAATTAACTATAGTGTTTCCCACGTCCATCCCATTATCTCCAATTAACTATAGTGTTTCCCACGTCCATCCCACTATCTCCAATTAACTATAGTGTTTCCCACGTCCATCCCATTATCTCCAATTAACTATAGTGTTTCCCACGTCCATCCCACTATCTCCAATTAACTATAGTGTTTCCCACATCCATCCCATTATCTCCAATTAACTATAGTGTTTCCCACGTCCATCCCATTATCTCCAATTAACTATAGTGTTTCCCACGTCCATCCCACTATCTCCAATTAACTATAGTGTTTCCCACGTCCATCCCATTATCTCCAATTAACTATAGTGTTTCCCACGTCCATCCCACTATCTCCAATTAACTATAGTGTTTCCCACGTCCATCCCATTATCTCCAATTAACTATAGTGTTTCCCACGTCCATCCCATTATCTCCAATTAACTATAGTGTTTCCCACGTCCATCCCATTATCTCCATAGCTGTGGAAACATTCTTTTTTTTCCTGTCTTTTGTTTTTAGTAAACCTATCATTATGAGGATCATTCAATTCAGTTCTTATGTTGCACATTCATGTTCTCCCAACATATTTTTATTTAATTCACTTCTGCCTTTAGTGTTACCTAGTGCTGAACTGCATTCTATGTTACACAAAGGAATGTAGTATTTTCTCTGAATACATTGAACATTTTACATTTAACACATTCTTCAAATGATGAAAGTTCAGGTACTATCAAAAGATCAGACAAAGGTGATTTTCTACACAAAATACAATTGTCCATCCTATGTTTGTTTCTGCTGTATGCTTAGCCCATTCGTACCACTCGTTCTTCACTACTTCTTCTCGTGTGGTGTCCTTGAGTGGTTCAGATTCTGAGATAGATGTCGCTTTTACAATGTTTTTGTCTTGAGATATATCATTAGAGTTTGTCAAAAAGTTCCAAATGTCAGTAAAGAACCCTCCTGGTTCTGATGCTTTAGGTTTCTTTGTGGGTACATTGGACTGCTTGGTAAGGGCGGTTGATGTTATCTTAGTGGTAGCTACTGTGGTCTTCACAGCAGCTTCCACTGTTGTTGTCGTTCTAGCTACCACAGGCTCTTCCTGTTTAGGTATTGGCGTAAGACCAATTCTAATGACTGAGGTGCTACTCCCTTCGGTCAATCTTGTTCTCGTTATTTCAACTATTAATTCTTCACCTTCAACTGGTTCAATCTGATTCATGGTGAGCACCCACTCGTCTACTTCTTTGGTTAACGTCAGGTCGTTTGATGTGTCCATCCACCGAATGCAATCTCCGGTAAGTGTTTGATCCTTTTGTCTTCTGTTCTCCTGTTTCAGTTATGTGTTGAGGTGGAACAGAGATGCTAACCTTGTCAGTCTTTTTAGATTGTTTGACTGGTTCCTCTCTTCTCTTCCTGTTTCCACCCTGCATCTTGATTGTGCGTGAGTCTGTTGTTTCTATAATAGCGTTCACTGTTACTTCTGTGGTTCTAACTTCAATTGTCTGTCAAGGAGACAATTCAAGAGCTGAAAAGTCAATTGTGGGGAAATCCCCATTTTCTTCAGCTTGCTGGACTTTTCCTCCTCTTTGTGGGGTCTCTCCTTCTGTTCTTTGTGAGGCCTCTCCTCCTCTTTCTTCCCCTGTGGCTCCCTCCTCAGGCCGGACTCGACTTCCATCTGGAAGGGTGTCAACTTTTAGGGAAGAGATGTTCCCATTCTGCAGGTGGTACTTCGGGGTCCCACTGTGGAGGGCTTCTGTCAAAGAGGTCTGTCACAACAGGTATGTCATCAAGAGTATCAGGCATGTTACTTCATCCCATCCCTGGACTCTCTGGCCCCACAGGAGTGAATTCTGGTTGTTCGCAGGTTCTCTCTTCAGTGTTGTCTCTCCTTCGTCTTCTTCTGGGTGCATTAGGCAATGCACCTGTCGTATTTTGGCTTTCACTTGGTCTGCTGTTCTCTTGGCTCCTTCCTGGCGTCTCGATTGCTTTCGCTGTTCCTGCTCCTTCCGAGCTCCTGCCTGATGGATCAGCATCCTCTGTGTCCTCATCTCTATATGGTTGTGTCCTTCTTTCTGTTGGGACTCAGGTGCAGTGATTCAGATGGTACCATGGTACCACATCTTGCTTCCTTTCACTTGGACGGCCATGTTTGTTGCTGCGGCCTCCTCGTAGGGTCCTTCTCTCCTCGGTTGATCCCACTTCCTCCGGAACACTCAAACATAGACTAGATTTCCTGGTATCACTGGGAGAGGTCCTTCTGGTCCCATTGGATCATCAGACATGGAACCTCTCGTCCTGGTTCAGGTTTCTGCCTTCTTTCTGTGAGGCATTCAGACTTAGAGACTTATGGCCTCTGTTCTATGATTACACCATACATTCTCTTACTTCCATCACTCATCACACAACAAACTAGCATTCCAGCTGAAGCTGGCAAACCCTTCTCCATCTGGTTTCCTAAACATAAGACTTGGAAAGCAAAGGACAAAACATAACAGTATTGACAATGTTATGTGTTATGCATGAATATATTCATGAATACTGAAATCTGAGACCATGACAATTCCCACTCTCTCTTCACCTGACTCTATGCCTCCAGGATACTTTTCTGCTGGACTCCACAAAAATGAAAGCCCTATAAAGCTTCCTCGTGCTTCCACCCAGTCTTCCCCTTTCAGCCCCAGGTTCTGAGAGGTGTTCCCAAATCATGTCATTTTTTACTTAGTTCCCCATCTGCTCTATTTCAACTGATAAGCATATGCATAACCTTAATCAACATTATTTCTTCTTGAAGTAATTCAACACTGTATCTGCTTTCACATCAAGCCTTCAACATGTTGTTTAGAGTACAAATACCCTAACATCTATCCTTTTTTCACATGATGCATTACCAAATAAAACAAGTAACTCCCAAACTCAACCCAGTATGTCTACAGTGGAATCTAGTCTTTCTCTCTCTCTCTCTCTGGTTTCACATCCTCTGTCATGGTGTTTTCAAGCTCACCCATTATTCAGCTGGACCTTACTTCTTGTGAGACTTATGCACCCACCAAAGAGAGACATGACGATCTTTACCACTGCAGGTGCTGTAAGAAGTATACCCCCAGCCTGGTGTATCTTGATGTACACTCAGTCTCCAGAATTCAGCCCATGCCCTTCCATCTGGCCTCTTATGTGCTGTTTTTTCCTGAGGACATACACACTAACACATGGGTTATTTTCTTATAGCAAGATCACTAAATCTTAATTTTTAAATAACAGCCCTATGTAAACATTCTGTCTCAAATACATGGCCTCCTGCCACAAAAATATTCATAATGATAGCCAAATTATGGTCCCTACAGCAACTGCTGTAAGAATAACATGTAATCAGTCAAGTGTCTTCCAGTTGGAAGAATATCCAATCCTAACAAAACTAAGTCCTAAGCTTCTTAAACTTTTGCTCTAGTGTTCAAAATCCCACTACTAATTACTTTTACCTTAATCTAGGTATGTGTAATGTTCTATTTACTTTTATATCCCTATATTTTGACAAGACCAACTGTCCTTCCTTTTCTGTGAGTTATCTTGTCTATTAATATACATTGTTTCTAGAAATAACACCCCTCCGCTACCATAACCTTCATGTATGAGCCCCCAATGTAGTTACAGTTTTTCTAACCCATAACACATAAGTCACTACTCCTAATTTCCTTCCATAGTTTGATACATACTTAAACATTCTCAAATCATTTTTAATTCATATCAGTCCCTCCTCAGGAACAATATACACACTTATTTTCCTCAAAACAAAAATAAATTGACCAAACAAGAAAAATAGTAAAGTAAATTATAATAACTGCATATTTGTAATGTAATTAAACCTGGGGAAAACGTCCATCCGTTTCGTTCTATGCCCATATTGGTCTCTTTCTTCTTCATCCTTGGGTGTTATCGCACAACAGACTATACCTTTTATTCAATTACTTATATCATTCCAATTTATCACTCCAATTACAATGACATTGTGAAACAAAAACCATTAATCTAATATTCTGCAAGTTCTGTCAATCACCCTGTCTCAGGATTAGTTTCCAGAGCTTCCCTAGGCCTAGTAAATTTAAACAGTCCTATATCCAAATCATAACTAAATGTTGTTTATAAATTGTTCCAACCCAATATTCAGGATAACAGTCCTTAGTGCTTACTTTAACTCAAATTTGACCTTCTCAATTCAATACATCATCCCTTTAATAATTAACATTTATACTAAAAACTTTTAGTACCAGTAATATCTATTTTCCAATACGCCCTTTTGTCTCTGTTTTTCTGTCATGAGTGGCCTGGAAATAAAAGGTCATTACCCCAATCCCCTTTAGTCTTTCTTCTCCCAGCACATATCATTCCAGCATGTCTATTTTAGATACAGGTCATCAGACACAGTTGTCCCTCACTATTCAGCCAGTAGGGTGGGTTTGAGTTTCACACACACTTGTTGTGGTGATAATCTCTCCCATGCATTAAAGCATTCTGACGTCACCTTCCATGATAACTCCCTTATTCTACTGGCGATCTCTCAGACAAGTTACAGATTATGTAGTTATCAACACAACCCTCGCAGAGACCCCCACTCCAATAAACCATTTGGAGTAACTGTTATCCCTTGTTAACATATATTTACCTTTTATATGCAGAATGAACAAAGCACATTTGTATTTACCCAAAGACCATAACCCCAGGGAACTGATAATTTATCCTATGAACCCATGTTAAATCAAGAAATAAACCTATCTGAGTAACTAGTCAATTTTCCCAAGGAAATAATAGAATTTCAAAGTGATTGTACACTTTGAATAGAGACTGGTGTTTCTTAATCATTTTATAATTAAATCCCACCTGTTCCAACAATTTCTAGTGAAGTTGACCAGTCTACACGGGAAATTCTTAGGGTTCAGGGCATTTGACACCATTAAAATGTTTCCACTCCCTTTTCTTTAGAAACAACTTAAATACATTTTCAAAAACATTTCCATCCTTCTGCATACCCAATTTGAAACTGAATTGAAAAAACCCTTCCAAAGGAAATCCACTATCGCATATAGGCCAAGAACACACATGAGCTGGCCTCACTTATCCGGAACTCCAGTTATAGCCTTATCCAGATACTAAGACTTTTAAAGTGGCCGAATATCTCTAACTGCTTTCCTCAGTACCACAGTCTCCAATGACATTTTGACCAGAGAAAATGTAACCCCTTTTTTTCTGGAAAAGAAATGCACATTTCGTTAACATTTACAATGTTGGCCTCCCGGGTGGCGCAGTGGTTAAGCTGTGCCATCAGAGTCCTTGGGTTCGCGCCCAGGCTCTGTCGTAACCGGCCGCGACCGGGAGGTCCGTGGGGCGACGCACAATTGGCCTAGCGTCGTCCGGGTTAGGCAGGGCTTGGTCGGTAGGGATGTCCTTGTCTCATCGCGCACCAGCGACTCCTGTGGCTGGCCGGGCGCAGTGCGCGCTAACCAAGGTTGCCAGGTGCACGGTGTAGCCTCCGACACATTGGTGCGGCTGGCTTCCGGGTTGGATGCGCGCTGTGTTAAGAAGCAGTGCGGCTGGTTGGGTTGTGTATCGGAGGACGCATGACTTTCAACCTTCGTCTCTCCCGAGCCCGTACGGGAGTTGTAGCGATGAGACAAGATAGTAGCAACTACAACAATTGGATAACACGAAATTGGGGGCGAAAAAGGGGGTAAAAAAATAAAATAAATAAATAAACATTTACAATGTTACCTTTTAATCAGCAGGCCAATAGTATTACTTATATATTGATTTCATTCTATAAGCGTTTTAGCAGTTTCAGAGTGAGGCTGAATGTCTAACAAAACTGAAAACCCCTTACGTTTTTCTGAACATGCGAGAAAAGTTTAGCCATGCACAGAACACATAGTTTCTTCCTGGTCGGTTATCTGTATCTTACCCTTAGAAATTGAAAACACCAATATATTACATTTTGCTTTTCTTCTAACTAATTTTACCAAGTTGGTGATTTCTCATATACGTTTATTTTCCGTCTTTTGACGCTAATAACAACTTCTCCACGTATTTTATCACTACTGAAACTGTTGTTTCAATGCAAAATGATTCCAAGTGGGGCTATTTGTAAATCACATCGGTACCTTACTAGAAGTTAGGTAAAACGTGATCTAGTACGTATTTCATCACATATAAACTGTAATCTCTTTGAACCACTTATTGATCGATCAGAGACTATACACCGCTGGGTGAAAATTCCATTCTTACTAATAACCTCACAACGATTAGTTGTTGCTCTTTTGAAAAAGATGCAAAATCCTGTATAGCGGCATTCTCTGCTACCGCACTAAGTTCCAGGGTCACCTTGCACTCATTCTTCCCCCATACTTGTTAGCTCCTGATCTACCACTTCTTACGCTTAGATATTTTCTATAGCTCTGCTAACCACTCGCACGTCTGCGAGGGCAAGCAGAATCATATCTGTCCCCCATCGTAATGTTTTTTCTGATGATAGAATGCTGACATCAGAACGCTGGTAAATTGAGCTTCTTATTATGGTTTTATGTGATTGTTCCAATTCCTAATTGCCTCCCTGAATCTTTTATTTTATTTATTCTTTTTACCGGGTAATGTTGTCCTCCATTATCCAGTTTGCTCTTTCATATTCAAGCCGAATTTGGTAGAATTCACGTGCGTTTGCTCTTTCATATTCAAGCCGAATTTGGTAGAATTCACGTGGGCTTCTTTCAGCGACTCCATGGCTTTATTAAATTCCGCTATCTCTGTATGCTGGGGAGAAACAGTCCGTTTGTTGCCAAGCCACTATTTATTTTTCTTAAACACTCCCATCGCATTATACACCTTTTATTTACAATTTTCCAAGGTAGAGCTACCCTACTTTCCCAAATAATAATTTATTAGTCATATCACTTAATTTCTCCTATCAAAGCCTACTTTATAATGTCTACACTTTCTTATCTCTTTATTTATCCGCTTGCTATATTCTCTCTTAGCCTATTTTACTGTTTCATTCCTGATTCATGGTTTTAGTGAAACAGTCTCTCCTGTCCTTCAGGCTATTTTTAAATTGCAGCTTCTGTTGCTACAAAGTGCCAGAGTCACCTGCTGTTTTTCCTCCTATTTCGTTACAGGGCAGGTGATATTTTTAAATCCTTTCTTCCTACTTCGCATCCGTTATATACTATCCATGCCTTGTTTAATACAATAGTACCAATAGTACTAACTACAGGTACAGGTACAATGGTCGTTTAACACGTTATCACGTCAATGTTTTATAACTTATTTTTCCCAATATTTATTGATTTTGTTCCTCTTCCCAGTGAGAGTTAAATACACTATCTTTCTCAAATTACACTCAGTTAACTGTCAGAGAGGCCTGCGCATTCCTCTTCCTACCAGTTGGTCACAGACACACAGCCTGTTCTTCCTCTTTTTTTTAAATCTGCTCATTCATCACAAAGAATTGTCATTCATTCATACACACCCTTCGTTTTACCTAAAACGACCTATAGTTTTTCCTACTAACTTATTTCACTTCCTCAACATAAGCCGGAATTTATACTGTAGGATTTTTACCGATATGACGAGACTACTGCCTAACCGGGTCAGCCTGTCTTCATACCCATACCCTTCATAACCATACTTCACTCACCCAATACTGGCCTCTATTTCGTATTAGAGCCTATATTGCGGCCTGTTTAGCTAGACGGAGCGTTTTTATCCGCAGGATTTATTTTGCAGTTGAACCCAGCCAAATCGGGTCAGAGTTCTTCCGCTTCCTATATATTCACCCAAACCGACCCTCCTGTCATGAATAACCCACCTAAGCAGACCCCTTTTCTAATCTCTTTTAATAAAGGGCGGTATTCGTGGATTTTTCTAACTACTTATTTATGCAGATCTCTATTCTTTTAGAGCTGTATTCATAAGTAACCTGTCCATTCAGTCCTTCTACTAATTTTATTGAAGCGGTATTACAGGATTTTTCTACCTACTTTATCTGTTTTGACCGTATGGGCTGTCCCACATATGGCATTTCAGCCATAGAGCGCAAACAACCGCCACACAAGGTCCCCAAATGAATGGTCTGGTGAGGGGGGGCAGTCCGAATCACACACACTCGACCCAAGTCGCTCGCTCAGGTTGATTGGGCTGCGTTGTACACACATCCCATAACAAATCCCGAGACAGTCGAGCCCGGCCAAGCAGAATCAGACGGAACAACTCCCCTCAACCAACCCAAACACGTGGGTCCGTTCGAACCGACCGATCAGAACGAGTGCATGCCCCCTCCGCTAAACGCCCGACACCCGCAAGATTCACAGCCCCTAGTCACTTAGTCCTTACACCTGCACATATATGTTTATTTATCTATTTTTAACAACCCCCAAAATCACACATGCATGCAATTCATTGAATTCAAAAGTTCTTCAACATTTACTGGGTTTTTAGGAAATTTTAAAGAGAGACCTACCAGACTGAACGAAGTAACTTCATTTGCCAGTGCTCTGGAAAAGTGTGTGTTCCGCGGACCATCAGCCCTTCACGCTGAGACAGGATCTCTGAAGCAATCTATACAAACATTTCAACTACGTAAGAACAAGCTTACCTTTTTATAGTTGTGTGGCCACATTTGTTTGCAAGATTGTCCAAAGAAACTATCACCAGCCCGGAACGTCACTCTTGGCGAGCTTGCCAGGAGACCAAGGGATCGCAAAGTTATGTCGTGGAGAATCGTAACAAAATGTAACACTTACAAGAACTTGTGAATTCAATATAGGCTTTTAATACAAACATATCAGAAGCCTAGATGGTCCGCAGAACACACACTTTTCCAGAGCACTGGCTCTGTATTTATACACATACAACATATGTGTCCATCCCGCATGCAAATGAAGTTACTTCCCTCAGTCCATCTGCTACCATTATATCCCAATCTGTGCATCCTGCTTGTTCAGCTCGATAACGCCCATATCTGCTTTCAGTTAAGTTATAATAGTGGCAGGACGTCTTCATGTCCCAAAAATAATACATGCCCATCTTATGCTATGGGCCCCCTTACTTTCAGCCTGGTGTGTTCTTTGGTATGTCTGTCCTTATTAGGACTCGTAGACTATGTGTCTCTTCTCTTCATGTCCTAAAAATATATGCCCTATGTCTATAGTCCATCAGTTGGTCATTTGGCTGACCCCCTCCTTTGTATGTCCCTCTGACCTTGATTTGTCCAGCTGTCCTATGCTCTCATGGCCTTACTCTGGCCTCCTGTCCTATATAATAGACAATGCATTTTACCAGAATGGCAAATGCACTCTAAGTGTATCTTTCTCTTGTGTTACAGTATTATGTTCCTCCCTATATGTACATCTTTCTCCCACACAAGTGGATGCTATGTAGAAGTTGTGACTTGAGAGCCACACCCTTGAATATGGTTCAGTTCTGGTGAAAGCTAATCATGCTTTTAGCAATCAGAAAAGCAACAGGGAAGTGCAATGAGGTAGCGTACCAGATAAATGAAAACGGCTCAATAATTTATTGAGGCTGTGGTGAAGATAGATGAGCGTACAGATGATCGATGGCGGTTGCTTTGTGTTCTCAGTGTGTGTGTATTTGCTTACGTTCAAATGTGCGTGCCTGTGTGGGAGTGCGAATGTGTGTGTGTCTGTGCGTGCGAGTCTGTGCGTGTGTGTACATGTGTCTGTGTGTGCCTTCGAGTATGTGTGCGCGCGTCATAGATTCTTCTATTATTTTTCTATGGTGTGCATGCCTATCTGCATGTGTACGTGTGCATGATCCATGCTTCTATATAATCCATACATTTGTGTGTTATGTTCTCCAGGTGGCTGTGACAGGGGGACCCCCGGGGCAGGACCCATGAGGAGTCATAGAAGATGCTCGCAGCCTGGGCGCCTCTGCTCCTCTTAGCCATGTGGGTGAGATGTACCTCCGCTGGGCCGCTCTCCTTCAGAATAGGTAAGTAGTCTGACCTCTGTCCCTGGACCCAGCATGGCTGGAAGGGCACAACTCGTCTCTCCCCTGCCTCTCCTCACTCCTTATTCAAAAGGCGCCATCACAAGAGCTCCTCTACGTGTAATTCTAGGCCTGGTTGAGAGTGTTGACTTGCTCTGACAACTGATTGCTTCCTCAGTGCATCTCAGCAGCACTTTGACGAGAGTTCGGTATCACTCCAATTGTACTGTAACACGAAGAGGCGCTATTTTCTGAGTGTTATATTCTGTCTGCTATTTCTGATGCAGCAGAAAGGTACTTTCTTGTGTGCAACCGGGTACCTTAACCAAATGGCTAGAAAATCTCATTTTCTGCTACCATTTCCCGAGCCGCAGTGAAAAACACAGTGAGTGTCAAAATGAGTCATGATATTATACTTTGCCATAATTGAGTGTTAGCTGGGAAAACCAGTTACCTGTTTAGATACATTTTAGTGTATGGTGTTTACAGGCCCGTACTCATTTTCACACAGAGATGAGAGAGAGGAAATGGTGGGTAAAGATGGAGGACAGGGGTCCTCCTATCATTACATTAATTAGCCGATCCGTAGCCGGCTATCCACCAGCCATAGGGCTGGGTCTGGGGCAGCAGTGACCAGGACATGTCTCTCTCACAGCAGCAGCAGCAGAGGCCACCTCAACATGGGCTGATTTCTCCCAGCAACCACTGTGACGGCAGACGGAGGACAGACAGACTAACAGCAGCATAACAGCAGTCTATATTGATTTCTAGTGTGCCGTAACTTTAAAACAACATGTATATTGGGTAACAAGCCGTGCAGGGATCAGAGAAAGGTCTGGCACTGTGAATGTGCCTTGCCGATCAATTATTAAAGTGCCCAATATGCTCGCAGAGAAACTTCTCAGTTTGCTTTAGTCCATCTCCATGCGATCGCGACAGGGAGCAACAAACACACAGCCTCCCAGCTAGCACATTTGGTTCCTTGGAAGTTGTGGGAACGTACGTTTTGGATTTTCCAATGGTTCTGGGAACAAAGCCAGAAGTTTCCTGACCGGTAAGATGGAAGGTTTTTTAAATGTTTTGAGAACGGAAATTACAGGTTATTTGGTGGCTTTCTTTAAACTTTCAATAAATCTTTTAATACATTTGCTAGATTAGTTTGGGTTAACTGTTTTGAACTCCAAGCACAGATTGGACACATGGGAATGAATTTGCTTTGGCATTAATCATGCAGACGTATTTGTTTTTTATTGTGGCACGGCATTAGTGATATTCAAACCTATGATCTTCATTTTAGTCTATTCAAACACGCCCCATTTCAAAGGAAACAAGCACTCATTTAAGATGAGGTGTGGCCTACATACCTGAGCACACTTAACAAGATAGAGGAGATAGAATGTTGATGCTGAGAAAGGAACGCTAATGTTTTTAAATAACATTCTTAGAACGTTCTTTGAATGTTACTAATGTTTTCTTGTTGTTTTTATGGAAAGTTTTCTTAATGTTCTGAGAACATGCATTTACAGTGCCTTGCGAAAGAATTCGGCCCCCTTGAACTTTGCGACCTTTTGCCACATTTCAGGCTTCAAACATAAAGATATAAAACTATTTTTTTGTGACGAATCAACAACAAGTGGGACACAATCATGAAGTGGAACGACATTTATTGGATATTTCAAACTTTTTTAACAAATCAAAAAGTAAAAAATTGGGCGTGCAAAATTATTCAGCCCCTTTACTTTCAGTGCAGCAAACTCTCTCCAGAAGTTCAGTGAGGATCTCTGAATGATCCAATGTTGACCTAAATGACTAATGATGATAAATACAATCCACCTGTGTGTAATCAAGTCTCCGTATAAATGCACCTGCACTGTGATAGTCTCAGAGGTCCGTTAAAAGCGCAGAGAGCATCATGAAGAACAAGGAACACACCAGGCAGGTCCGAGATACTGTTGTGAAGAAGTTTAAAGCCGGATTTGGATACAAAAAGATTTCCCAAGCTTTAAACATCCCAAGGAGCACTGTGCAAGCGATAATATTGAAATGGAAGGAGTATCAGACCACTGCAAATCTACCAAGACCTGGCCGTCCCTCTAAACTTTCAGCTCATACAAGGAGAAGACTGATCAGAGATGCAGCCAAGAGGCCCATGATCACTCTGGATGAACTGCAGAGATCTACAGCTGAGGTGGGAGACTCTGTCCATAGGACAACAATCAGTCGTGTATTGCACAAATCTGGCCTTTATGGAAGAGTGGCAAGAAGAAAGCCATTTCTTAAAGATATCCATAAAAAGTGTTGTTTAAAGTTTGCCACAAGCCACCTGGGAGACACACCAAACATGTGGAAGAAGGTGCTCTGGTCAGATGAAACCAAAATTTAACTTTTTGGCAACAATGCAAAACGTTATGTTTGGCGTAAAAGCAACACAGCTGAACACACCATCCCCACTGTCAAACATGGTGGTGGCAGCATCATGGTTTGGGCCTGCTTTTCTTCAGCAGGGACAGGGAAGATGGTTAAAATTGATGGGAAGATGGATGGAGCCAAATACAGGACCATTCTGGAAGAAAACCTGATGGAGTCTGCAAAAGACCTGAGACTGGGACGGAGATTTGTCTTCCAACAAGACAATGATCCAAAACATAAAGCAAAATCTACAATGGAATGGTTCAAAAATAAACATATCCAGGTGTTAGAATGGCCAAGTCAAAGTCCAGACCTGAATCCAATCGAGAATCTGTGGAAAGAACTGAAAACTGCTGTTCACAAATGCTCTCCATCCAACCTCACTGAGCTCGAGCTGTTTTGCAAGGAGGAATGGGAAAAAATGTCAGTCTCTCGATGTGCAAAACTGATAGACATACCCCAAGCGACTTACAGCTGTAATCGCAGCAAAAGGTGGCGCTACAAAGTATTAACTTAAGGGGGCTGAATAATTTTGCACGGCCAATTTTTCAGTTTTTGATTTGTTAAAAAAGTTTGAAATATCCAATAAATGTCGTTCCACTTCATGATTGTGTCCCACTTGTTGTTGATTCTTCTCAAAAAAATACAGTTTTATATCTTTATGTTTGAAGCCTGAAATGTGGCAAAAGGTCGCAAAGTTCAAGGGGGCCGAATACTTTCGCAAGGCACTGTAAATAGGACTTTGAGGAAATCTGCAGAAAACATTATGTTGAATTATTGAAATTCCCACAGAAGAATCTTGTTTTTAACGTTCTCTGAACGTTCTGAGAGCATGACTTTAAACAGAACCATAAGGAAACCTGCAGAAAACATTATGCTCAAGTACTGAAATCTCCACAGAAGAAAGAACATGGTTTCTTAACGTTCTGAGAACATGACTTTAAATAGAACCATAAGGAATCCTGTAGGAAACGTTATGCTGATATACATAAATTCCCACCTATGAAACTTATGGTTCTTAGAATGTTATGTGCTAGCTGGGTCTCCTGCACCATTCCCAGAACGTTGTGGGAAGGTTGTATGCAAATGAACCATCTGACAACCACCTTCTCACCATGCGCTAAGAAACATATGGTCCTTAGAACGTTATGTGCTAGCCGGGTCCCAGAATTCTCTTGGATGATTAGTGAATGCTGTATTATACCTCCTCCTCCTCCTCCTCCTCTGTTTTCTCCTACCTTCCCTCCCACCTTCCCTCCCTCCACCACCTCACATCTCTCTACAAAGGTACCTCCATAATGTTTATTCCCATCTTGTTTTAGTTGATAGTTAATTAGGCGGTCAGGCCTGTGTTTTCCCCCCTCTCTGATGTCAGGCGGCGGGAGCTAGCCGCCGTTGATGCCTGTCAGGGGCACGCCGCGGCGCCGGCATTAGCATCGGGGCTGTTATTTTCACGCCTTTGCCTGCCGCCCACTGCCGCGCTCCAGGAGGGGATATTTAACAACCCTAGTCCCCTCGAGTCCTGCCTGACTACCGGAATGTCACTGTCTGGACTTCCTATGGAATTAATACATTGCAACAGGCCTAAATAGCACCGCTAAGCTAGCATCACACCCCACTGCCAGACAATAGTCAAGATGTTGAGTGCAGGTGAAATGAGGAGAGAAGGATGTTGTCTTTGGTTGAGTCTTAATTCTCCAGCCTTTTCCAGAAGTGTGCACTTGCATACTCCCAGTCAAGGACTTTAGTAAAAAGCATGTGATTGGTGTAAACTTTGGCTGGGGTGAGTTTCCATTCATTGTCAAATTCATGTGAGAAAGTGTGCAAGTGTAAACGTTGGGAGAAGAGTTGGAGCATCGGGATGCAGCACATGCCTCTTTTGTTTGGCAGATTGGTGATAGATTTGCAGAATACAGTATGGTCAGATGATTGAGATGACATGATTGCGACTGGTGTGGTATTTGATTTACCAAGGAGGCTCATAACAGAACCAATTAACCAGTAAGCATGCACTGTTTTGATGATGCTCTTTTTGGGTGGGATAGATGAGAGGAGTCCATCCAGAGATCCAGCTGATGATGTCATGAAAGTTGGAAAGGTATAACTATCCCAAATACACTGTCATTCTGTTAGACAGGTGTCATCCAACCTCCTTGATTTCACTAGCTGAAATTCGTATTGCCTACATACAGTATTTCTAATTGAAATGTACAATATGCAATCTTAAATCGCTAGAACAATGTTGCTATGTGATTCCAAAACAGCGTTATACAAAAAAAAAGCTTGATGTTTGAATTTGCCTCATCTTTGCTGTGTTACATTCATTGACTGTGTTTCCAAGGAGTTATTTTCAGTTCCGCAGACAAAGTTAATCATTAGTCAGATTAACCAATTATGGCACCGGAGGAGATGGCTGCCATTTTATGGGCTCCTAGCCAATTGTGCTCTTCTGTTTGTTTGCGTTTGTAACTTTTTTTGAACATTAATGTTTCACCACCATCTTTTATGACCGAAAAGAGCTTCTGGAAATCAGAACATCCATTTCCTCTAAAGAATCGGAGGCAAAATATTTGCCCCAAAACCCCATCATTAGCATGAAGAGGAGACGCCAATTCAGGAGCAGCAGATCCGGGTGCTTGGTGAGAATTAGTTGGCAAGTGGATAATCTGCCTTTACCATCCATCCTACTGGCGAACGTGCAATCACTGGAGAATAAACTGTAATATATTATGTTTTAACGAGTCATGGCTGAACGAGGACATGGATAATATACAGTTGGCTGGGTTTTCCGTTCATCGGCAAGACAGAACAGCAACCACTGGTAAGACGAGGGGTGGTGTTCTGTGTATATTTGTCAACAACAGCTGGTGCGCGATCTCTAACATTAAGGAAGTCTTGGGGTTTTGCTCACATGAGGTGAGATGCTCTGGAATGCTGGCCTTCTAGGCAGAGTTCCTCTGTCCAGTGTCTGTGTTCTTTTGCCCATCTTAAGCTTTTCTTTTTATTGGCCAGTCTGAGGTATGGCTTTTTCTTTGCAACTCTGCCTAGAAGGCCAGCATCCCGGAGTTGCCTCTTCACTGTTGACGTTGAGACTGGTGTCTTGTGGGTACTATTTAATGAAGCTGCCAGTTGAGGATTTGTGAGGAGTCTGTTTCTCAAAATAGACACTCTAATGTACTTGTCATCTTGCTCAGTTGTGCACCGGGGCCTCCCACTCCTCTTTCTATTATGGTTAGAGCCAGTTTGCCCTGTTCTGTGAAGGGAGTAGTACACAGCGGTGTACGAGATCTTACATTTCTTGGAAATTTCTAGCATGGAATAGCCTTCAATTCTCAGAACAAGAATAGAGTGACGAGTTTCAGAAGAAAGGTCTTTGTTTCTAGCCATTTTGAACCTGTAATCAAACCCACAAATGCTGATGCTCCAGATACTCAACTAGTCTAAAGAAGGCCAGTTTTATTGCTTCTTTAATCAGGACAACAGTTTTCAACTGTGCTAACATAATTGCAAAAGGGTTTTCTAATGATCAATTAGCCTTTTAAAATTATAAACTTGGATTAGGTAACACAACGTGCCATTGGAACACAGGAGTGATGGATGCTGATAACGGGCCTCTGTACACCATAAAAAATCTGCGTTTCCAGCTACAATTGTCATTTACAACGTTAACAATGTCTACACTGTATTTCCGATCAATTTGTTGTTAATCAATTTTTTGGTCCATTACATTTTCTTTCAAAAACAAGGACATTTGTAAGTGACCCCAAACTTTTGAATGGTGGCATACACACACACGCACACACACATATATACACATACACGTACACACACACACACACCTCCCTGCAGTGTTTAATAGAGATTTCTCTCCTGGTAAATGCCCTGTATGAGTGACAGACTCAGTGCAGCATGAATGACAGATGACCCTCTTTCTGCTTACTCTCCCCCGGATGGAGGCATACAGTCTGCGACTCACTCATCAGCGCCTCATATCAATTTGCCCGCGCTGCACACTGCAGCGGCGTCACACCACATGTAGCTGCTCCGTGGGGAACTAGCTCGATCTAACTGCTATAAAGACGAACACTGGAGGTGGCCTACAACATACCGTACTGTCGGCTCCCTGCTTTAATATGGACAAATGTGTTGAGCGGTGGCTTGCGGTGGCAGCCAAGCAGACGCATGTGTTTTATATCATAGCGGGCGACGTTAACCTACATGGTCTCCTTTCAAGACATGCACAGGTAGCGGTTGTGACAGTGGGGAAAATGTGTGCCCGTTCGAGCGGATGGGATTCACTGTAATCAGCCTGCAGGGAGGTAGACTAACCCAGAAAAGAGGAAGAGAGAAGAAACGAGGGAGGAGAGGAATACTGTAGTAGCTACTCCAGCCATTGGCCATGAGAACGAAGACAACAGTTTCAAGTCATGTTTGTGCTGATGTTGCACTGCTGGCGATGCTTCTCTGGGTTCTGATCTGGTTAAAAATGAATGATCTTGGTTATTAGGCCTGTATCACAACAGGTGGGTATCAATATATTGATTCACAGATGGAGATGATACATATGTATCATGCTAACATCCCCGTATCGCTACATATCATTCAACAAATGAACTCAATATAGTACTCAATAAATGATACCCTCACTCATCAATAAATCATAATGCACAATGTAAAGTATTATTCATGACAAGGGTCACAGTAAATGGTGGTAGGGAGGTTTTGGTCTGGGGCCAACATTTGAGCATCACTACTCTACAGTACAGCAGCCTGGTGCCAGATCTGGCAAGACTGGACAAACAGATCTGAACTAGGCTAAGCGAAACCTGTCCTTAAAACCTTTTCTTGACATCATTCCATGTGGTTCTTGTTGTCTTTATGTTCAGTGTTTACACAGTGCCAGTCAAAAGTTTGGACACCGACTCATTCAAGGGTTTTTCTTATCTTAATTTGACTATTTTCTACATTGTAGGATTTTTTTTTTAATTGAACTAATTTGTATTTACAATAATTAGTGAAGACAACAAAACTATGAAATAATGCATATGGGATCACATACAGTGGCAAGAAAAAAATATGTGAACCCTTTGGAATTACCTGGATTTCTTCATACATTTGTCCTAAAATTGTATCTTGATCTAAGTCACAACAATGGACAAACAGTGTGCTTAAACTGATAACGCATAACTTATTGTATTTTTCTTGTCTATACTGAATACATCATTTAAACATTCACAGTGTAGGTTGGGAAAAGTATGTGAACCCCTAGGCTAATGACATCTTCAAAGCTAATTGGAGTTAGGATTCAGCTAACCTGGAGTCCAATCATTGAGCAGAGATTGAACATGTTGGTTAGAGCTGCCCTGCCATATAAAAAACAATCACAACATTTGAGTTTGCTATTAACAAGAAGCATTGCCTGTTGTGAACCATGCCACGAACAAAAGAGATATTAGAAGACCTAAGATGAAGAATTATTGACTTGCATAAAGCTGGAAAGGGTTACAAAAGTGTTTCTAAAAGCCTTGATGTTCATCAGTCCACAATAAGACAAAGTGTCTATAAATGAAGAAAGTTCAGCACTGTTGCTACTCTCCCTAGGAGTTGCCGTCCTGCAAAGATGGCTGCAAGAGCACAGCGCAGAATGCTCAATGAGATTAACAAGAATCCTAGTGTCAGCTAAAGATTTACAGAAATCTCTGGAACATGCTAACATCTCTAGTGACAAGTCTACGATATGTAAAACACTAAACAAGAATGGTGTTCATGGGAGGACCCCATGGAAGAAGCCACTGCTGTCCAAAAAAAACCTGGATGTTCCACGGCTTGCTGGCAAAATATTCTGTGGACAGATGAAACTAAAGTTAAGTTGTTTTGAAGGAACACACAACACTATGTGTGGAGAAAAAAAGGCACAGCACACAAACATCAAAACCTCATCCCAATTGTAAAGTATGGTGGAGGGAGCATCATGGTTTGGGACTGCTTTGCTGTCTCAGGGCCTGGACAGCTTGCTATCGTCGAAAGAAAAATTAATTCCCAAGTTTATCAAGAAATGTTGCAGGTGTTGTAGGCCACCTCCAGTGTAAGGCAATCTTTTCGAAAATTGAAACTCAACAGAAGTTGGGTGATGCAACAGGACAACAACCCAAAACACAGAAGTAAATCAACAACAGAATGGCTTCAACAGAAGAAAATTTGACTTTTGGAGTGGCCCAGTCAGAGTCCTGACCTCAACCCGATTGAGATGCTGTGGCATGACCTCAAGAGAACGGTTAACACCCAACATCCCAAGAATGTTGCTGAACTGAAACAGTTTTGTAAAGAGGAATGGTCCAAAATTCCACCTGACCGTTGTGCAGGTCTGATCCGCAACTACAGAAAATGTTTGGTTGAGGTTTTTGCTGCCAAAGGAGGGTCAACCAGTTATTAAATCCAATGATTCACATACTTTATCCAACCTACACTGTGGATTTTTATACGGTGTGTTCAATAAAGACATGAAAAATTATATTTGTTTGTGTGTTATTAGTTTAAGCAGACTGGGTTTGTCTAATGTTGTTACTTAGATGAAGATCAGATCACATTTTATGACCAATTTATGCAGAAATCCAGGTAATTCCAAAGGGTTCACATACTTTTTCTTGCCACTGTAGTTAACAAAAAAGTATTAAACAAATCAAATGTATTTTAGATTATTTTAATGTAGCCACCCTTTGACTTGATGACAGCTTTTCACACTCTTTGCACACACATTGTCTCTACCCGCTTCACCTGGAATGCTTTTCCAACAGTCTTGAAGGAGTTCTGATGTATGCTGACTACTTGTTGGCTGCTTTACCTTCACTCTGCGGTCCAACTCATCCCAAACCATCTCAATTGGGTTGAGGTCGGGTGATTATGGAGGCCAGGTCATCTGATGCAGCACTCCATCACCCTAGTTTCATCATAGCGCTTGATGGTTTTTGCGACTGCACTTGAAGAAACTTTAAAAGTTCTAGACATTTTCCAGATTGACTGACCTTCATGTCTTAAAGTAATGATGGACTGTCATTTCTCTTTGCTTATTTGAGCTGTTGTTGCCATAATATGGACTTGGTCTTTTACCAAATAGGGCTATCTTCTGTATACCACCACCTACCTTGTCACAACACAACTGACTAGCTCAAACACATTAAGAAGGAAATAAATTCCAGAAATTAACTTTTAACAAGGCACACTTGTTAATTGAAATTAATTACAGGTGACTACCTCATGAAGCTTGTTGAGAGAATGCCAAGAGTGTGCAAAGCTGTCATCAAGGCAAAGGGTGGCTACTTTGAAGAATCTCAAATATAAAATATATTTTGATTGGTTTAACACTCTTTTGGTTACTACATGATTCCGAAGGTGTTATTTCATAGTTCTGATGTCTTCACTATTATTCTACAATATAGAAAATAGTACAAATAAAGAAAAATCCTGGAATGAGTTGATGTGTCCAAACTTTTGGCTGGTACTGTACATCTATTGGTTCTTGTCCTGTTTTCATTGGGTCCTGTCCAGTAATAACTTACATTAAATGTTTAATGGGACACAGTCAATCAGTCCAATCACAGAATCCCACATTAACTTCTGAATTGTTATTAGACTCTTGTCCATGGCCTTGGTTACAGTGTGTTTTTGGGTGCTGACCAATCGATGACAATAACCATAATGGTGGTATTCTGAGTATTTAAGCTTCATACATTTAACTATAAGAAGCTGATGAATGGGTGAACTGTGACATATCTTTGAGCATGGAAATAAACGCCTCATTGTCTGAATGTGGGTGGAATAGAAAGTCATCTGGATAAAAGAGAGGAAGACATATTTCTCTGTCACGAAATATACCTTTTAACAAACCAGTTAGGCTTGATGACGTGTTATTGTCAGGGTATGCTGGATGTGTTTCACATTATATCCATGAACCATATAATCGAGCTATGTGAAAACCTGCTCTCGGAATAGAGGTGAAGCTCTGGTGAGAAGTGGAACAAAAGGAAATGACAACAGCCATTCACAAATGAGCAAAGTGAACCGTTTTGTTATTAACACGTTCCATGGCGGATGTGTCTAAACGAACGACCCATTTCATCCCGTTCCTCTCGCACACACACTTGACAACTATTCGCGTTGCTCTGCCCCTCTGAATTGTATTTCTCCAAGGAGATTATCAATGCAGAGTGACCTAACTGTCTCCTATTTCTCTCGCATCTTTTTGTTTTGCAGCACAGGTCCCCCCGCATGTGAATGTCTTGGTTGCGTGCTGGAGACATCTCATGTTGTTAAGGGAAGCAAGGTCGGACATACTGTAGATAGTGTCACACTACACTTCAAGTAAAAAATGATCAGGCGGTCCAATTTAGGCAAAATAAAGTGTGTTATTTCACTCTCGAAGATTAGTAATAAACTATATATACAAAAGTATGTGGACAAATTAATGGATTCGGCTATTTCAGCCACACCCGTTGCCGACAGGTGTATAAAATCGAGCACACAGCCATGCAATCTCCATAGACAAACATTGGCAGTAGAATGACCTTACTGAAGAGCTCAAGTGACTTTCAACGTGGCACCGTCATAGGATGCCACTTTTCCAACAAGTCAGTTCTTCAAATGTATGCCCTGCTAGAGCTGACCGGTCAACTGTAAGTGCTGTTATTGTGAAGTGGAAACGTCTAGGAGCAACAACAGCTCAGCTGCGAAGTGGTAGGCCACACAGGCTCATAGAACGGGACCGCCGAGTGCTGAATCCTGTAGCGCGGAAAAATCATCTGTCCTCGGTTGCAACACTCACTGAGTTCCAAATTGCCTCTGGAAGCAACGTCAGCACAATAACTGTTCATCGGGAGCTTCATGAAATGGGTTTCCAAGGCCAAGCAGCCGCACACAAGCCTAAGATCACCATAGGCAATGCCAAGGGTCGGCTGGAGTGGTGTAAAGCTTGCCTCCATTGGACTCTGGAACAGACATTGGAGACGATTCCGTGTTTCCAACCTTGTGGCAAAAGTTTGGCGAAGGCCCTTTCCTGTTTCAGCATGACAATGCCCCCGTGCACAAAGTGAGGTCCATACAGAAATGGTTTGTCGAGATCGGTGTGGAAGACCTTGACTGAAGAGCCTTCCCAGAAGAGTGAAGGCTGCTATACTCCATGTTAATGCCCATGATTTTGGAATGAGATGTTTGACGAGCAGGTGTCCGCATACTTTTGGTCATGTAGTGTAGTTGTCATGGAAAGTGAGAGGTCACGGGCGGACTGTGACAAAAATTCAGCCCTAGCATTTTAGCCACACCATCCCACATCACCGTGCGTGCACCCCGCCCCCCACGCTACTTACACACACGGGCAGTAAATCTACTGACACATGACATAGGCAGTACGCTATAGTACAGCATTTCTCAACTGTTACTGGTGAAACATAGTTCTCCTCCTTTTTTAGCAAGCTCTTTTTAACCAGCTCATGTTTAAGACAAGTATAACATATAAAAGCATCACTGGAGACACAAGTCACCACTATAGCCGTGCCTCTGTTGCCTCCCTGTTGTGCAGTCCGTTTCTGCATCTTCTCTGCTGTCACTCTGTCTGTCTGTCACTCTGTCTGCCACTCCTAAGTGTTAATTGCTATTACATATTCAGCCAACATATTAAGGAACTGGTCGTACATCTGTGTCTTTCTGTTTTCTTCCTTGCCGCCACTGCACTCGCCTCTGAGCTGTCTCTGCTAAGCCTAGCTTCCTTTCCCACAGCTGTGATACCAGAGGACTAGATTATTATTATTAGATTATTATTTTTGTTGTTGAATAAATGCCTAATAGATGACTATTGGCTCATAATAACTTATAAAATCATAACTACATAGAATCACAATTTATATTGCAAATATAAGCGCCTGGCTTTCATATATCCTAAGGGTTAAGTACTATTATCGGCAGTGCATCTCTCTCTCTCTTTCTCTCATTCTCTCGCTCTCTCTCTTGCTCTCTCTCTCTCTCTCTCTCTCTCTTGCTCTCTCTCTCTCTCTCTTGCTCTCTCTCTCTCTCTCTCTCTCTCTCTCTCGCTCTCTCTCTCTCTCCTTCCTACCTCCACTGCACATTTGGAAAGTATTCAGACCCCTTAACTTTTTACACATTTTGTTACGTTACAGCCTTATTCTATAATGGATTAAATAAATACATTTCTCATCAATCTACACACAATACCCCATAATGACAAAGCGAAAAAAGTTGTACAATATTTTAGCTACGTATAAACACCCTTAGACATACAAAAACTAAACAAACCACCCTCGTCACACCCTGAACTAACCAAAAGAATAAAGATAACTAAGGTCAGGGCGTGACAGCGGGGATTGTGGTGATATAACTCCCTGCTATCAACCAATCAGCATTTGGTAAAGTTTTTATAAATTATAAATAGCACTCACTTCAGATTCAGGACTGCAGAAAAAAGAAGAAACCCACACACTGCTCTTGATAGTATCACTGCTCTATAATAAGCTTTACGCATCGGCCTCAAGGCCTGAGCTTATTAAAGAGCAGTGATACTATCAAGAGCAGTGTGCAGGTTTCTTCTCTTTTTGCATCTGATTCAACTGTTACCATGCACCTGTAACAAAGATAGCTCAGATGTGCGAGTGCCTTGTGAATTTTGAGATCAAGGACTGCAAAAAGATTAGTAAAGGTTTTATTAATGTGGGAGTAAGGATTAATACACGGGCAACACACAATTTATAAATGCCTTATAAATGGTTTATTACGGACCCTTAAAATAAAGTCTTACCCATCCTAGTTGTGAATGAATAAACACATATTAGACAAAAAATAAAATCACTGAATAAATTCAGTATAGATGACCGTTGGCTTATATAATACCTTAAAATAGCTTAACTACATATTTCAAATTAGTGCCTGTCATGTGTTCCCCCATGCCCACTTAGCTAAAGGCTACATGTAATTCAATAGAAGAAAAGAAGAGAAAGAGACTGTCAGTTCCTTAGTGTTTGGCTTCATAATACAGCCAATGGCTACATTAAGGAACTGACAGTCTTTTCCCTCTCGCTCTGATTTCTTCTATTAAACTCCATATTAAACCTTCTTTGTTTGTCATACAACGATGCCGAGACTAGCTTATGTGGATGCAGATAGATTTACGGCATTGTTCTTCGTTTGACAGTGCCACTGATGCGTATCGTTCGGCCACAAAGTGAATGAAATAGGCGGGAAATAGGCAGAACTTTCCAGCCTACTGTGGCGGTGGCTATGTAATGTAATACAACACCAAAGTCACTCGTTACTACAACTCATAAACGAAGACCCACTCGCTGGCTAAAAAGACAGATTCAGAAGCGAATAAACATTGATAAAACAAGTAAAATACACAGACAGTCCCCAAATTGAACAGAGGATTATTTAACAATTAGTATGCATTAATTCAATGTTTCATTGCAATAGTTTATGACTTGTATTTAATAAAAAAGCAGTAGCACTGCATTTAATGTCAAATAGATGGTTATTGGCTTACTGTATGTGTTATAGAAGCCAATCAAACTTTTTAGGCTATTGCAAGTTAATGCCTGTCATATGCGTTTCTCCAAATCCCCCCTTCCCTAATTAGGCCTGAGTGTTAATATTAGCCTACTATTTCATATGATAAACAGCCAAAATATTATCTGGCAGCAGTAGGCTAAATCTGTGTCAGTATGTGCATCTTCCTCTTCTCAAATATATAATGACACCAGAGGAATTCCTCAAAAATAATTGTAAAAAACTTAACAAGCCCATGTGCCGCCAGGCCGTGTCCCTTTTTAAAATTTCGACCTGCCCACCCAACAAAAAGATGGTTCGGCCCATCTGGAACTTGCCAGAATTGCCAGATGGTCAATCCGTCCATGTAAGAGGTGTTTGATTAATGGTGCCTGACGTTTGCGACGACACGATACCACAAAATTGGGGAGGAAAAGTGGTAAAAACAAAAAAGAAGCCATGATTAAAATGCTAGCAGGAGATAGTCAGTCACTGTTGAACCCTGACTTCCTTGCAAGGTGACACCACTGCCAAGTAGCTGGCCATGTGAATAGAAATAAGGGGCCATCGGAACAGGGTAAAGCCAGACCCACCCTGTTTGGTCACAGGGTAGGTCTATCTATTGGCAGTGGTGTCACCTTGCAAAGAAGTCAGGGTCCAACAGTGACTGACTATCTCCTGCTAGCATTTTAATCATGGCTTCTTTTGTTTACCACTTTTCCTCCCCATTCGGTAGCTACAGTCTTGTCCCATCGCTGCAACTGCCATGCGGACTCGGGAGAGGCGAAGGTCGAGAGCCGCACCTCCTCCGAAACACAACCCAGCCAAGCCGCACTGCCCGCTTAACCCAGAAGCCAGCCACATCAATGTGTCAGAGGAAACGCTGTGCACCAGGCGACAGTGTCAGCGTGCATTGCACCCGGCCCACCACAGAAGTCGCTAATGCGCAAGAACATCCCTTCCGGCCAAACCCTCCCCTAACCCGGACGACGCTGGGCCAATTGTGCACCACCCCATAGGTCTCTCGGTTGCGGCCGGCTGCAACAGAGCCTGGACTCGAACCAGGATCTCTAGTGGCTGCGACCTTAGACCACTGTGCCACTCGGGAGGCTACTCATGGCTTTTCACATGCAGGCTGGTTGAAAAGTGTTGGGCTATCATGGCAGGACATATTACTTTTCACGTTTTTTTTCCTTCAACCTTAGCCTATGTGTATTTAAAACAGACAGCTCCAAAGATAGCAAAAGTTGTTTGTTTTGGAAGTCCAAAAATGGATGTACCAATCCCAGATTGCGCCTTCAACTTTCAATTAAAGTCTCGGGACATGCTGCTTTAGGTTGGTGTCCTCTAGTTTGGAATTAAACTCGTACCACAGATAATGTAGTCTCTAGTCATCTGTTGGGTTTCAAAACTAATTAGTATTTATATTCTGCATGCAGTATTAAAACAAATGGGATCCCAATAACCTTTGTTCCTGTAAATTCAATCACTGACTCATTACCCCGATGCCAATTTGTAAAAGTCTGTCTCTTACTGGAATGCTATAGATAGTGTGGAAATAGGTGTCGATTACATCTATCCAGGAAGCAAAGATAATCATTCCATCACTCTCACATTGGGCAGTTTCTAGCCACATATCTGAATAAAGTGGAGTAGAGGTTCTCTTTAATAACTAATGTGTGTCGGTTAAGAGAAGTGTGTCTTCAATATGTTGCGGTAGAACATTCTATTCAATTCCATACACTTTACTTGTCCCCTTAGAGCATTACAATCAGGGCCATAGCGGTCCGATACACACAACCACACAGGCACAAGAGTACATTAAGAGTACACAGACTACAACAATGACTTGAAAGTGCAAGGCCAATAAATATCAAAAAGTAAATCTTCTACAGTAGCTTTTTAAACTCGACCTCTCTGGGAAGCAAATGGTAGCAGCTGGTACACAGCGTGTGGTCTAACTTCTCATCACATCGCAGGACACTCGGCTCAACTGATCGTGATACTGTCGAGCAGGTTCCCTTGTGGTCAACCGATTTCTTTTTTTTCTCTTCTTCTCACAAAACCACTCTATTCTCCGCAGCTTAGGAGAGGGGGATGGGAGACGTGGAGGGGGACGGGCGGTCAAAGCTATACGCTAGATAGAGCAAGGGGATGGAGATGAGGAGGCGGCTGAGGTGAAATGAAAGGAAAAACTGTGTGAAAGAGATAGAAAGGAGGGGGGGGGGGAGATGTCATATGTCTGTCTTTTCCGCGGCCCCGCAGCGATGCAGCCATCCTCTGGTGGACGGTATTCCGCCCTGAGGGAGAGGCAATCTCTCAGCGGGTGTCATTACCTGTCATTCAAGCTAACTGAGGAAGCAGATAGACATTGGCGGTGGGGCTGACAAACAGGCTCTCAGACGGAAGGGGTAAAGGAACAACGGAATAATACGGCACTGGAAAACTAAATATACTCAAAGGGGGAAATACAAAGCCATACGTGTGCATTGTATTTTAATACTCATACTAAACACAATGGATTTTGTTAACATCTCTCAATAGGAATGGGAAATGGTATATCCTCTGAGGACATGAAATGTTGATTTTCACCTTTGTGCTCAATGCCATCCTCACGGACAGGCAGACGCGCTTGCGAGCATAGCTTAACTTGTTGTCAAAAAGGAACGTTCTGCAGGCTGGTTTTCAGGTTGACCCAGTCATGCTCTGACAGGGTGCCTGCATTTCTTGACAGTTAGTAAATGTACTTTCATTATTCAAATAAAAGACCTCGCCTTTTGACAAGAGCCCTATATGCCCCCATTGGCCCTGGTCAAACGTAGTGCACTCTTGAGGGAAATAGGGTGCCATTTGGGATGCAGGCTCGGATAGAGTAGTGCCATGCTTCATTAAGGTTTAATCCAAGGTACTGAAAGCGGTTGTTCTACCGCCTGTCTATGAGCAGTGAGAGGTGTGATCATGTCACTGAGGTCAAGTCCACTCCAAGCCTTCCAGAAAGGGGTCTGGTGGAGGAGAGAAGATTACTTTGGTCTATTGGAAATATCAGTCAATTGTTAAAGACCAATGTAAGTCCATGTGGGGCAGAGGAGTGGTGGTTTTGTGCTATGAGCTGGTTCCAAGTCAAGTGGAGAGACTCACTGTGAAGAACTGCTATAGATGTCAACTGGTGCAGAGAGAGCAAGGGACACAAATCAATAGTTCAAGGAAATGCTTGAACTTAAAATGGTTGACATTAATTTCGTGCAACACGCTTAATGGAAACTGCAAATACAGTGTGTGTAGAATTATAATTGTTTGTTTAAAAAGTTTAGGATATGAAGTACATTATTAAAACGTCTTATGGCTTGGGGGCAGTATTTCGAAGTCTGGATGAGAAGCGTGCCCAAAGTAAACTGCCTGTTAACTCAGGCCCGGAAGCTAGAATATGCATATAATTGGTAGATTGTGATAGAAAACACTCTAAAGTTTGCAAAACTGTTAAAATAATGTATGTGAATATAACAGAACTGATATGGCAGGCAAAAACCTGAGGAAAATCCATCTAGGAAGTGGGATCTTTTTGATGTGGGTTTTCAATTGAAAAAATGAAAAACCAAGTTTCAATTGAATGCCAAAAGAGTATCTAATGGGTTAGGACCCAGATTGCATTTCCTATTGGCTTCCACTAGATGTCAACAGTCTTTAGACATTGTTTCAGGCTTGTTTTCTGAAAAATAAAGAAGAATGAGACCTTTTTGTCAATGGACTGAGGAAGAATGCAGAGCTGGTTTGCACACGCGTGACCGATTGTGCGAGTGACCGATTGCGCGCCCTTCATTGTTTTTCCTTTCTACTGAATATGCTTTTGTCCGGTTGAAATATTATCGATTATTTAGACAATTGACAACCTGAGGATTAATTATAAACATTGTTTGACATGTTTCGACAAACTTTACCGGTACTATTAGGATGTATTCGTCTGCATGTTTTGACCGCCTTGGAGCCAGTGGATTACTGAACAAAACGCACCAACAAAACTGTGTTTTTGAGATATAAAGAGGGACTTTATCGAACAAAACTAACATTTATTGTGTAGCTGGGACTTTTGTGACTACAACCATCCGAAGATCTTCAAAGGTAAGTGATTAACTTTATCGCTATTTCTGACTTTTGTAATTCCTTTACTTGGTTGTAAAATGTTTGTATGCTTTTGTAAGCGGGGAGCTGTCCTCAGATAATCGCATGGTATGCTTTTGCCGTAAAGCCTTTTTGAAATCTGTCAAAGCGGCTGGATTAACAAGAAGTTAACTTCATTAGGGTAGGGGGCACTATTTTCACATCTGGATGAAAAGCGTGCCCAAAGTAAACTGCCTGCTACTCAGGCCCAGAAGATAGGATATGCATTTAATTGGTAGATTTGGATAGAAAACACTCTAAAGTTTGCAAAACTGTTAAAATAATGTCTGTGAGTATAACAGAACTGAAATGGCAGGTGAAAACCTGAGGTAAATCCATCCAGGAAGTGCCATTACTTTGAAATGTCTGTTTTCCAATGAAAGCCTACTTTATCAAACAAAACGAAAATGTATTGTGTAACATGGAGTCTTGTGAGTGCAACCATACGAAGATCATCAAAGCGTAAGTGATTAATTTTATTGCTATTTCTGACTTTTGTGACTAATCTACTTGGCTGGTAACTGTACGTAATGCTTTGTGTGCTGAGCGCTGTCCTCAGATAATCGCTTGGTTTGCTTTCGCTGTAAAGCCTTTTTTGAAATCTGACACGGCAGCTGGATTAACAAGAAGTTAAGCTTTATTTTGATGTATAATACATATATTTTCAAGAACGTTAAAGATTTGAATTTAGTATTTTTGAATTTCGCGCTCTGCAATTTCACTGGATGTTGGCCAGGTGGGACGCTACCATTCCACACCCCCTAGAGAGGTTAATTGTCAAGCCGATTTATAACACTTGTATTTTTTATGAATGTTTATAATGACTATTTCTGTATTTTGAATTTGGCGCTCTGCAATTTCACCGGATGTTGTCGAGGTGGGTCGCTAGCGGAACGCCTGCGCCAGAAAGGTTAACTCACTGCTCTTAGGACGTCATTGAAAATAAGAATTTGTTTTTAACTGACTTGCCTAGTTAAATAACGTTAAAATAATTTTTAAAAAATACCTCAAATGACCCATAAAGGGACCACTCTGAACATTCCTCAGAATTATTTTTACACCCCTTACATATGTCTATGTGTGGGTGTGCAAGTTGTATATTATTATAATTTTTCTATTGTTACTTCTTCAGATGATCATAATAACCCATTATACCCAATATTGTTACTTTAACTCTAGTAACTCATTGTACATTTGTGTTACATCACAAATTCCTCATTTAGACTAGTGTTCTATTCATACAGGGGTTTAGATATTTACACTAGTTCTATTTAACAGCATAATTGGAAATAGTTCTCTCTTCTTTCATATCGCCATACATAATAACGTTATACATTACCAATCAAAAGACTGGACACACCTACTCATTCAAGGATTTTTCTTTCTTACATCAAAACTATGAAATAACACATATTGTATAGTGTTATGTTGTAACAAAAAAAGTGTTAAACAAAGCTAAATATATTTAGTAGCCACCTTTGATGCCAGCTTTGCACACTCTTGTCATTCTCTCAACCATCTTCATCTGGATTGCTTTTCCAACCGTCTTGAAGGAGTTCCCACATATTCTGAGCACTTGTTGGCTGCTTTTCCTTCCCTCTGTGGTCCAACTCATCCCAAACCATCTGAATTGGGTTGAGCTCGGGTGATTGTGGAGGCCAGGTCATCTGATGCATCACTCCATCACTCGCCTAAGAGCAAACCAGATGGGATGGGATATTGTTGCAGAATGCTGTGCTAGCCATGCTGGTTAAGTGTGTCTTGAATTCTAAATAAATCACAGAGAGTAAAGCACCATCACACCTCCTCCTCCATGCTTCACAGTGGGAAGCACACATGTGGAGATCATCCGTTCACCTACTCTGCGTCTCACAAAGACACGGCGGTAGGAACCAAAAATCTCAAATTTGAACTTTAGATTTAGATTTCCACAGGTATAATGTCCATTGCTCATGTGTCTTGGCCCAAGCAAGACTCTTCTTATTATTGGTGTTCTTTAGTCATGGTTTCTTTGCAGCAATTCAACCATGAATGCCTGATTCACACAGTCTCCTCTAAACACTTTTTAAAAACCTTTATTTAACTAGGCAATTCAGTTAAGAACAAATTCTTATTTTCAATGACAGCCTAGGAACAGTGGGTTAACTGCCTTGTTCAGGTGCAGAAAGACAGTTGTTTACCTTGTCGGATCAGGAATTCGATCTTGCTACCTTTCGGTTAATGTATGTGCAATGTACACTGCTCAAAAAAATAAAGGGAACACTTAAACAACACAATGTAACTCCAAGTCAATCACACCTCTGTGAAATCAAACTGTCCACTTAGGAAGCAACACTGATTGACAATAAATTTCACATGCTGTTGTGAAAATGGAATAGACAACAGGTGGAAATTATAGGCAATTAGCAAGACACCCCCAATAAAGGAGTGGTTCTGCAGGTGATAACCACAGACCACTTCTCAATTCCTATGCTTCCTGGCTGATGTTTTGGTCACTATTGAATGCTGGCGGTGTTTTCACTCTAGTTGTAGCATGAGACGGAGTCTACAACCCACACAAGTGGCTCAGGTAGTGCAGCTCATCCAGGATGGCACATCAATGCGAGCTGTGGCAAGAAGGTTTGCTGTGTCTGTCAGCGCAGTGTCCAGAGCATGGAGGCGCTACCAGGAGACATGCCAGTACATCAGGAGACGTGGAGGAGGCCGTAGGAGGGCAACAACCCAGCAACAGGACCGCTACCTCCGCCTTTGTGCAAGGAGGAGCAGGAGGAGCACTGCCAGAGCCCTGCAAAATGACCTCCAGCAGGCCACAAATGTGCATGTGTCTGCTCAAACGGTCAGAAACAGACTCCATGAGGGTGGTATGAGGGCCCGATGTCCACAGGTGGGGGTTGTGCTTACAGCCCAACACCGTGCAGGATGTTTGGCATTTGCCAGAGAACACCAAGATTGGCAAATTCGCCACTGACGCCCTGTGCTCTTCACAGATGAAAGCAGGTTCACACTGAGCACATGTGACAGACGTGACAGTCTGGAGACTCCGTGGAGAACGTTCTGCTGCCTGTAACATCCTCCAGCATGACCGGTTTGGCGGTGGGTCAGTCATGGTGTGGGGTGGCATTTCTTTGGGGGGCCGCACAGCCCTCCATGTGCTCGCCAGAGGTAGCCTGACTGCCATTAGGTACCGAGATGAGATCCTCAGACCCCTTGTGAGACCATATGCTGGTGCGGTTGGCCCTGGGTTCCTCCTAAAGTCAATGCTAGACCTCATGTGGCTGGAGTGTGTCAGCAGTTCCTGCAAGAGGAAGGCATTGATGCTATGGACTGGCCCGCCCGTTCCCCAGACCTGAATCCAATTGAGCACATCTGGGACATCATGTCTCGCTCCATCCACCAACGCCACGTTGCACCACAGACTGTCCAGGAGTTGGCGGATGCTTTAGTCCAGGTCTGGGAGGAGATCCCTCAGGAGACCATCCCCCACCTCACCAGGAGCATGCCCAGGCATTGTAGGGAGGTCATACAGGCACGTGGAGGCCACACACACTACTGAGCCTCATTTTGACTTGTTTTAAGGACATTACATCAAAGTTGGATCAGCCTGTAGTGTGGTTTTCCACTTTAATTTTGAGTGTGACTCCAAATCCAGACCTCCATGGGTTGATACATTTGATTTCCATTGATAATTTTTGTGTGATTTTGTTGTCAGCACATTCAACTGTGTAAAGAAAAAAGTATTTAATAAGAATATTTCACAGCTAGGATGTGTTATTTTAGTGTTCCCTTTATTTTTTTGAGCAGTGTATTTTTCTGCTAGTGTTAATGCACAAATGCACACTGACAGAAGAATCATACTTTATGCACAAAGAAAATATATTAGATTGACATGCGCCAATCTATTCATTGGGAATATTAATCAAAATAAATAAATGTTTGCGAACAACATAGGATGTGCTTTCCATTCAAACCATTCAACCATTCTAACCATTCAAAATATTTAAAAGGGAACCACAGGCAATCTTGGTTATTTTCTCTGATACCGTATTCTCCCGAGCTTGCAGATATGACTCTGGGTTTGTTACACCATTGAAGTGACAGTCTGGAAATTGAGTGCCAGTCATTCTCGACATTCATCCACATGAATCTGGCTGCCTGAGGGTCAGGCTCATTTCAACCCAGGTTAGGTCCATAATCCACACGCATTATTCACCTCCACTCACGAGCACAAAGGGAGAGCAATGGCTGCCCTCGTGAAATATTCTATCACCCCTCCAAGAGTGCAACTGGGACACGCTTGACCAAAGTCTACCCCTTAGGCAGTATCCATCACGTAGAGGGACAACAGCAAAGGTCCTCTGTCACCTTGACCACTGAAGAGCAACGGCTTCTACTTTTCACAGACCGAATATATCATACAGTATCTTTAATCATACAGTATCTTTAACCTGGGTTATTATGTGATGGTATATCAAATATTTACTATACAAACATAGAATATTCTACTAATGCTGGAAGTCATTTGATACCACAATTTCTCAACTTTTGTTACGTTCAGTAATTGTCATGCTGAAAAGGGAAAGGCATTCCCCAAACTTTTGCCACAAAGTTGGAAGCACAGAATCGTCGTATTTCCCTTCACTGGAACCAAGGGACCTAGCCCAAACCATGGAAAACAGCCTCAGCCCATTATTCCTCCTCCACCAAACTTTACAGTTGCCACTATACATTTGGGCAGGTAGCGTTCTCCTGGCATCTGCCAAACAGTGAAGAGTGATTCATCACTCCAGAAAACACATTTCCATTGCCTCAAAGTCAACGCTTGGCATTGCGCATGGTGAACTTAGACCCTGCCATGGAAACCCATTTCATGAAGCTCCCAATGAACAGTTCTTGTGCTAATGTTGCTTCCAGAGGCAGTTTGGAACTCAGTGGTAAGTGTTGCAACCAAGAACAGATGACCACTTCACAGCTGAGCCATTGTTGCTCTTAGACATTTCCACTTCACAAGACCAGCCCTTACAGTTGACAGGGGCAGCAATAGTAGAGCAGAAATTTGACAAACTGACTTGTTGGAAAGGTGGCATCATTTTACATTTTTGTCATTTAGTAGACACTCTTATCCAGAGCAACTTACAGTAGTGAGACCATCCATTTCCATACTGGTCCTCCATGGGACTTGTACCCACAACACTGGCATTGCAAGCACCATGCTCTACCATTTGAGCCACACGGGGAATCCTGTGCGGGTGCCAAGTTGAAAGTCACTGAGCTCTTCAGTACGGGCCATTCTACTGAAAATGTTTGTCTATGGAGAGCCAAATCCACTCATTTGAAGGGGTGTCCACATGACACAATGTGTAGAATGCTAAGTAAGTACGTAGAGTGACTAAATTAATCTTACATATTTTGTTTCTCAGTGAGAGTTGATAGTCATTTTTAAGTTGAGTTAACGAGCCACAGATTGAAGTGTGTGCTTATATTTTTGCCACTGTTAACACTGCTGTAAAGGTTAAAGTGGCCCTCGGGAGGGAGAGATGCTTGCCCAGTGTGTTTGGGAGGTTGCCACTAGACTAGTGCCTGTGGATGGCTCCATAGAGAGGGAGAAAGAGAGAAGAGGGAGGGAGAGTGCGAGACCGAGAGAGGGAGGGAGAGAGAATGAAAGAGGGGCAGGCACAGAGACAGAGAAAGAGCGAGACAATAGAGGAATGTGTGAGCCTCCTCTCTGACAGCTAAGTGCCCATCAGTTGTAGCCTCTTCTCCTGCAGGGCCCTAATACAGACCCGGGGAGCACCCTGACTCATCCTTCACAGGGCCCAGGGCCTGCCGTCTGTTGACGGGTAGAGCAACATTGAAGCTGGATTCTCCATGTCTCTGATCCAGGTGACTGGGCCCAGAAGGCTGTTCTCCGCTGCTCCCCTGTTCTCCACCTCTCAGCCAATGATCAGGTTAAGAATGGAAATGGTGTGGGCTGCTGTACTATAGCTGTGGGTCCTCGAGAGGAGCTGTGGGTCCTCGAGAGGAGTCATTGTGATTCGGCTGCATAGCAGGGTTAACAATGTACAAGTACAGTTAGAGCCCCATGAGCTCAACCTGCGAATTCATGTTGTTTTGCAGATATGCAGATTGGTACAAACCCACTAGTGGTGCGTTGGGAGGCAAAGCAGCTCAAAGTGGCTGACCCTGACCACAAATTGCTTCTTTAATAAGAAAGCTGGTGATACACCTGATGCCAGAATGTGGCGCGCTGACAACAAGGAGGAGGAATAGCGGGTCTGGGATAGAACAGGGACATGAGGACACAGGTGAGTGAGAACTGAGCGCGGTATTTCAGGGCTTTCTCCCTGGGCCTCGCTGAGTGTAATCTGCTCGACAGATAGCAGAACACTGGGAGGACAATAAAGTTGACACCCTGAACAGTCAGCTAGATGATGGACTGTGGGGCCGCCGTCACGTCAGACAGGGAGGCCCCTGTGTGCTGATGCGTTTGATTAACTCTGTGGACGTGGGAGGTTATTTTCCACTGTGCACTCAGGTGTGTTATTAACATTGTGCAGTCCACTCTGATTGGCGGCCGATGGGTGTCGACAGGTGGCGCGTGTATTCACGCGTGTGTGCGTGCGTGCCCGTGTGTGTGTGCGTGGGTGTTAATAGCTGCTTTTGTGTTCGTGCTTATCTTATCAACTGTGTCCTTGTTCATGCATGACTGATGCCCTATGTCTACATCACAATTGGAAGGTTCTGCTTCCTCCTCTCCCTTTAACACAGAGACACAGAAAGGCCATCAGGGGCAGAAATTCACTGATTGCGCGCAAACGCATTTGTACACACACGTACACGTATAGGCACACATGCACACACATACAGTAACCTCATTAACTACCGGCTTCTCCCCACTGCCTGGTGGGGTGTTGAGTAAGCTTGCCATTAGGCAGTGGGAAATGAAATGGAAAATAAAAGCAGTATGCCCACCTCTCAACCGGGGCGAGCCGAGCCCCCATGCCTTGCAGGCAGACACAGTGCCTTGCAAAAGTATTCATCCACCTTGGTGTTTTTCCTATTTTGTTGCATTATAACCTGTAATTTAAATAGATTTAAAATTTAAATTGAATTTAAAATTTTATTTGGATTTCATGTAATGGACATACACAAAATAGTCCAAATTGGTGAAGTGAAATAAAAAAAATTACTTGTTTTAAAAAATTCTACAAAATGTAAAAACAGAAAAGTGGTGTGTGCATATGTATTCACCCCCTTTGCTATGAAGCCCCTAAACCAATTACCTTAGGAAGTCACATAATTAGTTAAATAAAGTCCACCTGTGTGCAATCTAAGTGTCACATGATCTGTCACATAATCTCAGTATATATACACCTGTTCTGAAAGGCCCCAGAGTCTGCAACAACACTAAGTAAGGGGCATCACCAAGCAACGGCACCACGAAGACCAACAAGCTCTCCAAACAGGTCAGGGACAAAGTTGTGGAGAAGTATAGGTCAGGGTTGGGTTATGAAAAAATATCAGAAACTTTGAACATCCCACGGAGCCCCATTAAATCCATTATTAAAAAATGGAAAGGATATGGCACCACAACAAACCTGACAAGAGAGGGCAACCCACCAAAACTCACAGACCAGGCAAGGAGGGCATTAATCAGAGAGGCAACAAAGAGACCAAAGATAACCCTGAAGGAGCTGCAAAGCTCCACATTCGAGATTGGAGTATCTGTCCATAGGACCACTTTAAGCCGTACACTCCACAGAGCTGGGCTTTACGGAAGAGTGGCCAGAAAAAAAGCCATTGCTTAAAGAAAATAATAAGACAACACATTTGGTGTTTGCCAAAAGGCATGTGTGAGACTCACCAAACATATGGAAGAAGGTAGTCTGGTCAGATGAGACTAAAATTGAGCTTTTTGGCCATCAAGGAAAGCGCTATGTCTGGCGCAAACCCTTCACCTTTCATCACCCCGAGATAACCATCATGATCAGCATCATGATGTGGGGATTATTTTCATCGACAGGGACTGGGAAACTGGTCAGAATTGAAGGAATGATGGATGGCGTTAAATACAGGTCAATTCTTGAGGAAAACCTGTTTCAGTCTTCCAGAGATTTGAGACTCTGGACGGAGGTTCACCTTCCAGCAGGACAATAACATTAAACATACTGCTAAAGCAACACTCGAGTGGTTTAAGGGGAAATATTCCAATGTCTTGGAATGGCCTAGTCAAAGCCCAGATCTCAATCCAATGGAAAATCTTTGGTATGACTTCAAGATTGCTGTACACCAGCGGAACCCATCCAACTTGAAGGAGCTGGAGAAGTGTTGCCTTGAAGAATGGGCAAAAATCCCAGTGGCTAGATGTGCCAAGCTTATAGAGACATACCCCAAGATACTTGCAGCTGTAATTGCTGCAAAAGGTGGCTCTACAAAGTATTGACTTTGGGGGGTGAAAATACAGTCGTGGCCAAAAGTTTTGAGAATGACACAAATATACATTTTCACTAAGTCTGCTGCCTCAGTTTGTGTGATGGCAATTTGCATATGCTCCAGAATGTTATGAAGAGTGATCAGATGAATTGCAATTAATTGCAAAGTCCCTCTTTGCCATGCAAATTAACTGAATCCCCCCAAAAACTTTCCACTGCATTTCAGCCCTGTCACAAAAGGGCCAGCTGACATCATGTCAGTGATTCTCTCGTTAACACAGGTGTGTGTTGACGAGGACACGGCTGGAGATCACTCCATCATGCTGATTGAGTTCGAATAACAAAGACTGGAAGCTTCAAAAGGTGGGTGGTGCTTGGAATCATTGTTCTTCCTCTGTCAATCATGGTTACCTGGGGCGGCAGGGTAGCTTAGTGGTTAGAGCGTTGGGCTGGTAGTTCAAATCCCAGAGCTGACAAGGTACAAATCTGTCGTTCTGCCCCTGAACAGGCAGTTAACCCACTGTTCCTAGGCCGTCATTGAAAATAAGAATTTGTTCTTAACTGACTTGCCTAGTTAAATAAAGGTAAAAAAAAAAAAAGGAAACACGTGCCGTCATTGCTTTGCACAAAAAGGGCAAGGATATTGCTGCCAGTAAGATTGCACCTAAATCAACCATTTATTGGATCATCAAGAACTTCAAGGAGAGCAGCTCATTTGTTGTGAAGAAGGCTTCAAGGTGCCCAAGAAAGTCCAGCAAGCACCAGGACTGTCTCCTAAAGTTGATTCAGCTGCGGGATCGGGGCACCACCTGTACAGAGCTTGCTCAGGAATGGCAGCAGGCAGGTGTGAGTGCATCAGCACTCACGCACAGTGAGGCGAAGACTTTTGGAGGATAGCCTGGTGTCAAGAAGGGCAGCGAAGAAGCCACTTCACTCCAGGAAAAACATCAGAGGCAGACTGATATTCTGCAAAAGGGACAGGGATTGGACTGCTGAGGACTGGGGTAAAGTCATTTTCTCTGAAGAATCCCCTTTCCGATTGTTTGGGGCATCCGGAAAAAAGCTTGTCCAGAGAAGACAAGGTGAGTGCTACCATCAGTGGGACCTGTGTCATGCCAACAGTAAAGCATCCTGAGACTATACATGTGTGCGGTTGCTTCTCAGCCAAGGGAGTGGGCTCACTCACAATTTTGCCTAAGAACACAGCCATGAATAAAGAATGGTACCAACACATCCTCCGAGAGCAACTTCTCCCAACCATCCAGGAACAGTTTGGTGACGAACAATGCCTTTTCCAGCATGATGGAGCACCTTGCCATAAGGCAAAAGTGATAACTAAGTGGCTCGGGGAACAAAACATTGATATTTTGGGTCCATGGCCAAGAAACTCCCCAGACCTTAATCCCATTGAGAACTTGTGGTCAATCCTCAAGAGGCGGGTGGACAAACAAAACCCCACAAATTCTGACAAACTCCAAGCATTGATTATGCAAGAATGGGCTGCCATCAGTCAGGATGTGGCCCAGGAGTTAATTGACAGACTGCCAGGGCGGATTGCGGAGGTCTTGAAAAAGAAGGGTCAACACTGCAAATATTGACTCTGCATCAACTTCATGTCAATAAAAGCCTTTGACAATTATGAAATGCTTGTAATTATGCTTCAGTATTCCACAGTATTCCAAAGCAAACATTGTGGAACTTAATATTTGTGTCATTCTCAAACCTTTTGGCCACGACTATGGTTTCGCACACTCAAGTTTTCTGTTTTTTTGTCTTATTTTTTGAAAAATAAGAAAAATATTTTGCATCTTCAAAGTGGTAGACATGTTGTGTAAATCAAATGATACAAACCCCCCCCAAAATAAAAATAAATTATTCCAGGATGTAAGACAATAAAATAGGAAAAATGCCAAGGGGGTGAATACTATGCCTAGCGGTTAAGAGCGTTGGGTCTGTAACTGGAATGTTGCTGGTTCAAATCCCTGAGCTAACTAGGTGAAACAATCTGTCACTTAACCCTAACTGCTCCTGTAAGTCACTCTGGATAAGAGTGTCTGCGAAAAATTTGATTTACTGTATTACTGACCGGTTTTACAGTATGTTACTTACAGTACAATGAAATCGAGCTTCCACTCCAAATGACCCACTGATGAGAAGAGGCAAATTCTCCTGCTGTACCAGGTCTCCCGGGAAAAAAAAATGTAACCTCAAGGGACTATTCTGGTTGAATGAAGGCTAAATGAAATAATCTGATCCCGAGAATAATAGTTATTTTATGCATTACATAAGGAATATGGTGTGACAATGGGGCCAGGGCTGGCAGCAGATGGTGATAGTTGACCTGGCCGTCTTTTCATTAGACCCTCAGTCAACCAGCCATAATGAGGGGACATAGGGTAGAGGATCTGTATGATACTGAACCGATTTAACATCCAGCCCCATGTTCAGTTAGCATTATGTCTTGCTAGCTAGCAGGGTGATTGAGGAGTCAAGAATCACACCAAACCAACCAGGGGTTAGTTTCCGTAATCTAACTTTGTAGTTGTCACGACTTCCGCCAAAGTCGGTCCCTCTCCTTGTTCGGGCGGCGTTCGGCGGTCGACGTCACCAGCCTTCTAGCCATCGCCGATCCACTTTTCATTTTCCATTTGTTTTGTCTTTGTCTTACACGCCTTGTTTCAATCCCCCAATTACTTGTTCATTATTTAACCCTCTGTTCCCCCATGTTTGTTTGTGAGTAATTGTTCATTGTATTGCAGTCCGTATTTGTGGCCTTGTATTTATATGACGTGTATTGTGATATATTTGAGTAAAATTGGTAAAATTTGGGATTTTTTCGGAACAAGACCTGCACAGATTTCCAGCAAAATAAATAGTGTGGTACGCCATACCGGTAAAATATTAGCCTATCACAATAATGAAAACTAAACGTCAAGAAAACTGTAGGCTTTTATACCACTGTTTCTCATTACTGCATGTCAGAGGCATGAAAAATGAATGAATGGACTTGAAAACGGGTAGTATACCATACGCTCCAAAACGCGATGTGGTTTGAGAACACTGACAGTTGAGATGAGTGGCCGAAACCCAGGACGCAAATGAATTATGTCCTAATGACGATCGCCACATTTCATTAAACTGTTTGGTGTTTTGTGTATCCGATGTCTCTTTCCGTGCACAACTTTGTTTGGAGGCTTGAAATATGTTGCAAGTGGATGAACGTGCGGGGGTAGCCTAGTAAAGGAGCCCTTTGAAGTGATTGCCAATCAGATGAAAACATGACTGGTTGCGTTTATGCCACAATAAAAGATAATACGTTTTAAAAGTCAAATGACACATTTTATCACGAGTCACACAAAGACGCAATTGAATTAATATGGATTATAAATATAATTAGATAATTAGGCCCCATTAGGCAGGATTAAGCAGCCGTCTAGAGCCGCAGTTTGACGAGGGCGGCATTTTCCGAGCTAAACTGACCAAAACGCACCTCCAACAACACATACCTTACATTATTCTGCCCCAAAACAATGGTAATTTATCTCACCCAGTGGCATTAGGGCAATATACTAGGTGAGCGCTGATGCCGCCCCATGATAAGCAGTGCTCACTTTGCCAAAGGCAGAGGTACAAAATATTTAGCTTGTCCATGCCCAGCGCGCCTCTCCAGGGTGCTGTTGGAGAGACTCGGCGCTGCGGCGCTCCACCAACGCTCCATCAAATTAATTTAACATAAACTATGTAGCCTACGGTAGAAATACTATTACCCCATGAGGTTTTTATGTAGTCCACAGACTGGAGACAAAATGTATTACAATGTCATGAGATAGGCACCTTTTTAATTAATGAGGAGAGAGAGTGCAGGAAGGAGAAAGTAATCTAAAAAGACAAACGGGCAGGCATCTTTGGAGCGGCGGCGGCGTAATCAAACAGCAAATGGTGCTGAAAGTAATTCATTTAAACAATTGTCTTCGTTTTAATTCGACTTCGCTAACAAAAAGAGGGCTTTGTTGGAGCGTATTTCTTCCTATAAAAAAATAACAAGAGGTAGGCCTACCTGTTTAACAGACGCAATTATGCTATCCATTTATTTGTCAGTATAGCCAAATCCTCTAATACTGTCACCATCCATAAATAACAAGTATCTAGATAATATAAAACGTTCTATAACAATGCTCACACAAGACATGACTCTTATGCATATGGGGATATTTCGATTATGACATTCTGAAGCTGAGCTGTGGGACTTGAATATTCGAGGAGACAAAACATTGACATTGCTATCATGTCCCTATTAATTGAGCTTTTCACTTTCTGAAAAGAGAATATGTTTAAACCCAGGCAGCTTTTAATGAATCACTTCTGTTGTTGGGTTAAGCAACGGAGGAGTAGCCAGCAGTTAAAGCATGCATTTTTCTGCGTTGTTCGAACCTCTGTCTGGGTGGAATGGTAACTTTTGAAATTCCCATGCTTAGATTCACAAGGATGTCTAATATTACATTTTCAAACAGCAACCGTTTCGTTGCAAACAAGACACTGGTTTGTCATTGGAGAAATATGTCAAGAACGCCTATTTCTCTCACCATTCATCCGTAAAACTTATATTTTTCATTATTCACCTTTCCTTTTAGACTTTTTCAGAGCGACATTGTTCTGTTTATTGCAGGCTGTTTTTGCCAGTCAACGAACAAAGTTAATTGAATAGAAACGTTGGTGATTTTATCAGTGTAATCAGATAGAATATATTTAGGATATGCTATTGACATTGAGATGGTTACATAGCGTACTAAACCGATGTGTTAAAACGTTTATTTAATCTGCAGCATATAGGTTTATGGATTGGGCTACTATTATGTTCTGTTCTGCCTATTAGCTGAGAAAAAAATGGCGCAAGGCCAAACCTATTACAGACGGCTGCTGTACACTATTCTACTTTAGCCGGGTAGGAGCTGGGTGGAATATTTTTGTCTCGCCAGGGCCGCTCTGCTGCGGATACATTTTTTTGGTACATGAACGTGCACACACAGGAGGTCCGGTACCGGGAAGAAATGACATATACTTTCACCCCTGCATAGACTGATTGATTGGGATATATCAGTGTTATGATCTTAGTGATCAGCAGTGTTTCACTGCAGTATTTATATGTGGCAGACTAATATGAAGGACCCAAGCCTTAATGTTAGACCTTCGCCACAACATGGTTAGTAGGAAGAACCCAAGCCAACTTTAGCTCCTGCATTGCCACACCATTCTTAGGTTGAATAACCCAAGCTAACGTTATCCCCATGTTTGACCACACTATTCTTAGTCAATAGGGCCCAAACTAACATTAGCTCCTGGATGGCCACACCATGCTTAGCAGGAAGAACCCAAGCTAATGGCTGCTGTATGGCCACACCAGTCTGAAAAATACATCTCTCTCTCTCTCTCAACATTCGGTTTTCACATTGCGATGACAATACAGAGTCTCACTGGAGCTTTTTATCATGAGTCAATTGGATAGGGACAGTTTCCTTCTAAATAGCAGCCATTTGGAGGGAGGGCAATGAGTGAGTTTCCCGTGACATATCTCTCTCTCACACACACACCCTTTCCTCAATGAAGTCACAAGAGTGTTTGGAATAGAGACTCCAAGGCACAGAGATGGGGGAATAGTTAGTATAGATTGTAAACACTGTGGAGCAGGGTCAGAGGGCTGCCAAGGCTGATGGGTAGTGATGACAGATCCACCAAGTGGCAGTTCATGTTCTCTGGATTGAACTCTGACATTTTGCCTGTTGCCATTCAGCATATTCCAAATAATTTTAGTTAACACCTATCACAACAGAGCCTTACACTGTATATATGCCATTTAGTATATGTTTTTTTTAAAATCCAAAGCGACTTAGTCATGCATGCATACATTTTCGTACGAGTGGCCCCAGCGGGAATCGAAACCACAACCCTCGTGTTTTCAAGCCCCGTGGTCGAGCATATATCCATTCTAATGGGCGTTTATTTTTCTCCCCCCTCTGGAGAAATCCATCCACGACCATTACTCCGTCACTCTATCCTTTGACATAGTGAGCTTTTTTACCTGCATCCATATAGCAGCACATGAGTGTGAATGGGAGTATTATTATATACTATGTCTTTTTGTGCTCAGAGAGGCAGAGAGGGCCAAATAAAGCCCGAACAACAGCCGAAACCATGCCTTTAACACAAAACAAATAGAAAAACATCTCACTGTGATCGCACACTTAAAGATACATGATCTCCTCCACATGGAGAATATCATGTACAAATGTCTTGTTGCTATTCTCTCAGTAGCCATTCTTTTTTTAGTTAAAAGCTACTCAAATCCACTCACTGTCAAACCCACCTAAGGAAGCAATCCTTAGACTGTCTACGGAGAAGGATGCAGGGAGAAGACACATGAATTTTAAATAAGGCTGGCAGCGGCGTTAAAAATACCTTCCTCGCTCACTGTGTGTACCTGTTTACGTGCCTCTATTTGTGTGTGTGTGTGTGTGTGTTGTCTTGCCCGACTCACGCCTCTCCCTTGGAGGTTAATGAGCTAGCCTGGCTTACCCCTGCTTCAGTCCTATTACCAATGGGCGTTGCTCTTCCAGCCCAGTCCCGATCCTCGTAGCCCTGTGCAATTATACCTCCAATAGCCCTCCTCCATCCAAGTTGTTGTCCTTGCCATCTAGGGCCTCAGCCATCGCCTCACTCACACACTTATCCAGTGCCATGAATTGAGTTCGATTCACCCCTTCCAAATCTCCAGGGGTGGGCTGGCGCTGAACCCACATTTCTATCTGTACCTTTTCCCACTTCTCCAGGGGGTCGTTTACACCTAATATGTATAGTGTAACTGGCCTCTTCCACACCCATGTGTTTTATTGATCTCCCTATCTAACCCCACATCGGTTATATTGCGGCAGGGCCATTTCATGCGTGAACCTGAGTCGTAACTCGTGAGAGTGACGGGGACCCTACACCCCCCTGCTGGACTTGGCTTCCCATCCACATGCAAGCCTGGGTCCATGATGGGCGGCAGGTAGCCTAGTGATTAGAGTGTTGGGCCAGTAACTGAAAGGTTGCTGGATTGAATTCCTGAGCTAACCAGGTAAAAATCTGCTGTTCTGTCCCTTAGCAAGCCAGTTAACCCACTGTTCTCCGGGCGCAGAAGATGTGGAGGTCGATTATGGCATGCGGAAGACACATGTCAGTTGAATGCATTCAGTTGTACAACTGATATGGTATCTCCCATGTCCAGTATCTTTGTTGCACACTGTTCATAGTATTTATATCTTTATTAACCTGCCTATGGGTCCATGGCCTCAGGTCACCTTCACCTGTACTTGCCTCCCTTGACCCGTGGCATGTCAATTTCAGTTCTCCCCAGAACTGGCCATCCCGGTACATGCTTACAGTTCATTCCGCCTCCCCTTGATCCACCATTTCCACGCACCCCCACTCCCAGAGTGGTGTGTCCGGATCTCCCTTAGGGTTCTTAATGCACCAATCAGCATATTCCGCAGTATGCTGGTCCTCCCATTTCTCTAATCCAGTTCACCTGCATAGATCTGTCCTCTAGTTCGGACTATGACACCGTAGCCAGGTACCAATACCTACAGTCCCAGTTCACATCCAAAACATGAAAGCCAGTCTTATCATTCAAGTTACCATCAGTGAACCAATTATCCAGCCCTTGGGTACAGTTGTCAACCATATTGTTCAACTCCCTACCCATTGCTTCCTACCCATTTGCTTATTCCAGTGACTGAATAAATGACTATCTCTGGGGCCCTGACCCTGTCCCCATCCACAGATCATTGGTAGCGTGTACGTTTCTATGTTCTACGCTGTTCGGTTAAACCGCTTAGTTAGCCTTATTCCTACCCTAACATGTGAGTGTTCCCAGCCAGGTGCCCCGAGGATGTAGAGTCACCATGAGCAGAGCCTCAAACAACATGTTCATTTCGTACCCTCGTTTACACAGCTTCCTGCTTAGCTTTCCTGCGGGCCCAGATGGCGGGAAGGCTCCATCTCCTTTTCATTCTTACCCTTCCTAGGCGCTGGCTCGGGGGCGTCCTTTCTTACCAGGTCAGTTCCAACTTCTGGCCCTACCACTCTTACTTCTGTCAAAAGAGAGTAGAGACCCGTTTGCGGCACATAGACTGTTTCACTCCCAGCTGCACAGGCTCCTTCCCTGCCAGTGGACCAGACGCTCATCCACCTGACCCCCAGGGACCTGCAGCACACCCTGTCTGATTGTCTCCTCGGGTAACTGCCGTCCCATAACATTCTCTTCCATCTCTGGCTTTTATGGGACCGTACTTCGGGTTCACGGCCACCCTTTCTGGTGCAGTTCTTGGGTTACGCGACTGATATGGTTTCCCGCGTGCCCTCCGAACTTGTCCACAGCGAGGACAGGAATGGGATAGGCCATACCAGTCGTTGCCTTCTTCGGGCAAAAGTCCCTATCTGGGTTCCTCTATGGACTCTTCCTTGTATCTAGGTGACTTCCTAGCCCTATCTGGGGTCAGCCCTTGCCTATCACTCGCTGATCAAGACGGACTGAGGCTAAGTGAGTTCAATGGCTGAAACCTAACTGTGTTCTGCCCATGACTATCATCCCCCAACTCTCCCTCCTTCCAGTACCATTCCCCCGGGTGCGGGGTCCCTGTCCTTAACCTCTCACGGGGTTCATACTCATTCCCTCCTTCTAGAGAAAAGGCTACTTTCCTTACCACGTGCACTGCAGCTCCCGGGGTCAGCTCCCGGGCTGGGGGGCGATGATGGTGGACGGGGGGTTTGACTATGCTGTCCCTGTGGGCCCCGTCTGGAGGTTTCCTTTTCGGCAATTTTACAAATTTTTTCAATGATATCTTACGCCGGAGGTCGCGCCTTATCACACTGTTCTAATGCCGCCAGCATTGCTTCCTCACACACGTGGGTCAACCCCAAAGTTCCCTGCTGATGTTATGGGTAGTGACTACACAATGCTTAACCGGTATGGGGCCCCATGATTGACATAAGAATTGTCCGCGTTCACTATCGCAGTCTGCCCTACTCCCTGCTATGTTCCCTTCTACCATAGCTATTATTAACCTGTTTACCAACTGCACCTAGTTGATGATTACCGGTCCTGGTGGCAACCCCCGGTCCCCACCTTTTGGGATCCCCCCTTCCCCGTAGGGATCAACCCTTCTCTGGGGCAGAGCTGCGCTCAGTGCCTCGTGACCTCGTGCCTCTTTCAATGGCTTGGTTCCCAGGACTGCGGCCTGAGATACTGTATTCCCTGCCTGCAAGGCACTTTTCACCTTGCCAGGAGGGCCTATAGGCAAGTTGCCTTTCCCTCTCCTTCCTGACCCCATCTCCTCTCCTGGGGATTAGGTTTTTGGTGCTACTCTCGGGGGTGGTACTGGCGCCATTCCATCGCCATCTTTCCCTGCCCGGGAGGCCAAATCAACGCAGTCCTCATCCAACCCCACTAGTTATCGACCTACACTTTCATCAGGAAACACCTCAGGCTCCGGTCTCGGGTCAAACCCAGACACCTACGACGCACCTTGGATCGCTCTTCTCCTATCCTCCATCTGATCCTTGAAGCACTCCGTGGCTCAGTTTTGTTTTAACCCTTTCATTCACCCTTGACCATGTTCCCTGGGGGGAAGTTATACAAAGTTGTTGGACAGAACTTCGGCCATGATTCAATTACCTCTATGTTCTCTTACCTGTGGGCTGTCGACTCTCCCCGAAGTTGTTTAATTATGTCTTGCCCACTCAAGGCTCTTTTTATCGAGCCCATGCGGGAACGCCAAAAATGTCTTGCCCGACTCACGCCTCTCCCTTAAGATTAATGAGCCCAGTCCCGATCCCGGCAACCCGCTGATACCAGCCACAGCTTGTCACAGATTCCTAGGAGTGGTGGGTGTAGAGTCAGGCGCAGAGCACAATACTTCCAAATGAATGTGTTTATTGCGCTTGGTCTAGCCAACAATCAGGCAATGACCATAAATCCAGTATGTCTCCAAAACCCATGAAAAGAACATACAACAAAATACGCAGGCGAAAAACAACTTCACCACTGACAGTAAGGATCAGCCCGCACAAAAGCAGGCGGGCACTAGAAGTTTAAATAGACTACTGACGACCAAAATAAGCAACAGGTGAAAACAATCAAGACCAAAAACCAACAGAAAAGAAAAAGGGATCGGTGGCAGCTAGTAGACCGGTGACGACGACCGCTGAGTGCCGCCCGAACAGGAAGAGGAGCTACCTTCGGTGGAAGTCGTGACACAGCTGGAGTGGAATAAACCTTTTTTTTATTAAAAACCACTCAGCGGGACGTCGACTCGGCGGATAGGGTGACCCGTAGTTCGTCAGGCTCTCCTAGGGCTATAAGACCAGGGGAACTTGATGGTGAGTATACTTACTCCACTTGTAAACTGTTATTATAAAATATATACCTTAGTTTTACACCCACGTCACCTGTGGACCTGGAGTTATTCACCGTAATGGGACCTAGTGTCCCATGAGACGGAAGAGGTATAGTCACTATGTCATATCTTAGCCTAACATCATAAGACATTTCTCATACAAACCTCAAGCATGGACCCAACCCGGTAACAAAGAGAGGAAACTCTCTGGTCTATTTCGGTTGGTGGCCCCTCGAGGGGAAATACACTGCCTGTATCTATTCAAGCAAAGCCCTTTACAATGAGTCTACTTATCCTTTGAATACTCTAGCTCCCGACCTCGAGGAAACCCAATCCTGTTCCTCCTAAAGAAAAATACAAATTATATGACCCTGCCTGTGTGGGTTAAGAGCAGAAGCTTACCTCTAACTGATGTTTTAAAGTTCTGTTTTACAGGCTCCGATCTTAACAGCTAAAAACAGCAATAAAAGCTATAGCAAAAATGCCCCAAAAAGAGATGGGTGTTTTAGAAACAGGCTGTCTGCAAAAAAGCTAAAGTGAATTGAATGAACGAACCCTCCTGACTTACAAACAATTACTTATATACTGTCAAGCCTCCCTTATACACTCCTCCCCACAACCCAGTTACATCAGATTCATATAATACTGGAATTTCCCCTTATACAATCACTACTCTTCTGGTTACGTAGTGCTCACATTGTACAAAACATCCCCCTTACACAATCATTCCCTTGAGACCGGTTACATCTGGATATCACCCCCCCCCCCCAACCCCCATTCTTCGTTGCACTTATCGACCTCCAGCAGGACGTCAGAGGAAGGGGTGTGGAATGAAGCTCATGTTGAATGGCCGGCCACTTCCTCTGGTACTTTTCCAGACTCCGTGTCTAACTCTGCTATCGCTATCTTTGGTGCTGATGTGGACAGACTGGGGGCTGCCTCCGCCTTCTTCTGCCCGGCTGCAGCGTCTCTCAGCTCTCTCCCTTCCTTTTCCCGTCCCGTCGACTCTCCGTCGGACTGCCATATGTTGAAGCGTGATTCATCACTCTAGAGAACGCATTTCCAGTGCTCCAGAGTCCAATGACGACGACCTTTACACCCCTCCAACCAACACTTGGCATTGCGAATGGTAATCTTAGGCTTGTGTGTGGCTGCACGGCCATGGAAACCCATTTCATGAAGCTCCCTTCGAACAGTACTTTTGCTGACGTTGCTTCCAGAGGCAGTTTGGAACTCGGTAGTCAGTGTTGCAACCGGGGATAGACCATTTTTACACAGTACATGCTTCAGCACTTGGCGGTCCCATTCTGTGAGCTTGTGTGGCCTACCACTTCGAGGCTGAGCCGGTGTTGCTACTAGACATTTCCACGTCACAATAACAGCACTTACAGTTGACCAGGGCAGCTCTAGCAGGGTAGAAAGTTTATGAACTGACTTGTTGGAATGGTGGCATTCTATGACGGTGCCACGTTGAGAGTCACTGAGCTTTAGTGAGACCATTCTACCGCAAATGTTTGTCTTTGGAAATTGCATGACTGTGTGCTCGATTATATACACTTGTCAGCAACGGATGTGGCTAAAATAGCCGACTCCACTAATATGAAGTACTATCCATATACTTTTGCATATATACAGTGCCTTGCGAAAGTATTCGGCCCCCTTGAACTTTGCAACCTTTCGCCACATTTCAGGCTTCAAACATAAAGATATAAAACTGTATTTTTTTGTGAAGAATCAACAACAAGTGGGACACAATCATGAAGTGGAACGACATTTATTGGATATTTCAAACTTTTTTAACAAATCAAAAACTGAAAAATTGGGCGTGCAAAATTATTCAGCCCCCTTAAGTTAATACTTTGTAGCGCCACCTTTTGCTGCGATTACAGCTGTAAGTCGCTTGGGGTATGCCTCTATCAGTTTTGCACATCGAGAGACTGAAATGTTTTCCCATTCCTACTTGCAAAACAGCTCGAGCTCAGTGAGGTTGGATGGAGAGCATTTGTGAACAGCAGTTTTCAGTTCTTTCCACAGATTCTCGATTGGATTCAGGTCTGGACTTTGACTTGGCCCTTCTAACACCTGGATATGTTTATTTTTGAACCATTCCATTGTAGATTTTGCTTTATGTTTTGCATCATTGTCTTGTTGGAAGTCAAATCTCTGTCCCAGTCTCAGGTCTTCCAGAATGGTCCTGTATTTGGCTCCATCCATCTTCCCATCAATTTTAACCATCTTCCCTGTCCCTGCTGAAGAAAAGCAGGCCCAAACCATGATGCTGCCACCACCATGTTTGACAGTGGGGATGGTGTGTTCAGCTGTGTTGCTTTTACGCCAAACATAACGTTTTGCATTGTTGCCAAAAAGTTCCATTTTGGTTTCATCTGACCAGAGCACCTTCTTCCACATGTTTGGTGTGTCTCCCAGGTTAGGCTTGTGGCTTTAACTTTAAACAACACTTTTTATGGATATCTTTAAGAAATGGCTTTCTTCTTGCCACTCTTCCATAAAGGCCAGATTTGTGCAATATACGACTGATTGTTGTCCTATGGACAGAGTCTCCCACCTCAGCTGTAGATCTCTGCAGTTCATCCAGAGTGATCATGGGCCTCTTGGCTGCATCTCTGATCAGTCTTCTCCTTGTATGAGCTGAAAGTTTAGAGGGACGGCCAGGTCTTGGTAGATTTGCAGTGGTCTGATACTCCTTCCATTTCAATATTATCGCTTGCACAGTGCTCCTTGGGATGTTTAAAGCTTGGGAAATATTTTTGTATCCAAATCCGGCTTTAAACTTCTTCACAACAGTATCTCGGACCTGCCTGGTGTGTTCCTTGTTCTTCATGATGCTCTCTGCGCTTTTAACGGACCTCTGAGACTATCACAGTGCAGGTGCATTTATACGGAGACTTGATTACACACAGGTGGATTGTATTTATCCTCATTATTTATTTAGGTCAACATTGGATCATTCAGAGATCCTCACTGAACTTCTGGAGAGAGTTTGCTGCACTGAAAGTAAAGGGGCTGAATAATTTTGCACGCCCAATTTTCCAGTTTTTGATTTGTTAAAAAAGTTTGAAATATCCAATAAATGTTGTTCCACTTCATGATTGTGTCCCACTTGTTGTTGATTCTCCACAAAAAAATACAGTTTTATATCTTTATGTTTGAAGCCTGAAATGTGGCAAAAGGTCGCAAAGTTCAAGGGGTCCGAATACTTTCGCAAGGCACTGTAGTGTATATTATAGTCAGTATGTGTCGGAATCCAGAACATAAGGATCCAGAATGTAAAAATAACTGATTCACTCAGCCTATTGAGTCCGCTGGACTCACTCACACAGAACTACCCTATACCTTGACCTCTTTCTCCCCTCTCTCGCCAGATGACATCGTGCGATGCACCCGACAACCTGCCCACTTGGCCCCATGCCCTCCTCCTTTCTCCAGACCATCTCTGGAGACCTTCTACCATTCCCCACTTCCCTCATCAACTCATCCCTGACCACTGGCCAGGTCCCCTCTGACTTCAAAATGGCCCGAGTTACTCCCCAACACTCGACTCATCTGACGTCAACTTTCTCGTTATCTCTCTCAGAACGATCTTTCTGGCCCTAACCAGTCAGACTTCACGACAGGTCACTCAACTGAGACTGCTCTTCTCTGTGTCACGGAGGCTCTCCGCTCTGCCAAAGCTGACTCTTTCCTCTGTTCTCCTCCTCCCAGGTCTATTCACTGCCTTCGACACCGTGAAACATCAGATCCTCCTCTCCACCCTCTCAGGGCTGGGCGTCTCAGGCTCTGCACACTCTTGGATTGCATTCTACCTGGTAGGCTGCTCCTACCAGGTGACGTGGAGAGTATCTGTGTCTGCACCACACTACTGGTGTCCCCCAGGGCTTGGTTCTAGGGCCTATATTTGTCTCGCTATCCAGTGCCTTCGGAAAGTATTCAGACCCCTTGAATATTTCCAAATTTTGTTACATTACAGCCTTATTCTAAAATGGATTAAGTAAAACATTTTCCTCAGCAATCTACACACAATATCCCATTATGACAAAGTGAAAACAGGTTGTTGGAAATTTAGCAAATTTATTACAAAATAAAACAGAAACACCTTATTTACATAAGTATTCAGACCCTTTGCTATGAGACTTGAAGTTGAGCTCAGGTGCATCCTGTTTGAGATTTTTCTACAACTTGGTTAGAGTCCACCTTTGGTAAATTCAATTGATTGGACATGATTTGGAAAAGCACATAAGGTCCCACAGTTGACAGTGCATGTGAGAGCGAAAACCAAGCCATGAGGAATTGTCCGTTGAGCTCCGAGACAGGAGTGTGTCAAGGCACAGATCTTGGGGAAGGTAGCAAAATATTTCTGCAGCATTGAAGTTCCCCAGGAACAGAGTGGCCTTCATCATTCTTAAATGGGAGAAGTTTGGAACCTCCAAGACTCTTCCTAGAGCTGGCCGCCAAGCCAAACTGAGCAATCAGGGGAGAAGGGCCTTGGTCGGGGAGGTGATCAAGAATCCGATGGTCACTCTGACAGAGCTCTAGAGTTCCTCTGTGGAGATGGGAGAACCTTCCAGAAGGACAAACATCTCTGTAGCACTCCACCAACCAGGCCTTTATGGTAGAGTGGCCAGACGGAAGTCACTCTTCAGTAAAAGGCACATTACAGCCTGCTTGGGAGTTTGCCAACAGGCACCTAATGACTCTCAGACCATGAGAAACAAGATTCTCTGGTCTGATGAAACCAAGATTGAACTCTTTGGCCTGAATGTCAAGCGTCACGTCTGGAGGAAACCTTGCACCATCCCTACGGTGAAGCATGGTGGTGGCAGCATCATGCTCTGTGGATGTTTTTCAGCAGCAGGGACATGGAGACTGGTCAGGATCAAGGGAATGATGTACGGAGCAAAGTACAGAGAGATCCTTGATGAAAACCTGCTCCACAGTGCTCAGAACCTCAGGCTGGGGCGAAGTTTCACCTTCCAACAAGACAACGACCCTAAGCACACAACCAAGACAATGCGGGAGTGGCTTCGGCACAAGTCTCTGAATGTCCTTGAGTCGCTCAGCTACAGCCTGGACATGAACCCGATCGAACATCTCTGGAGAGACCTGAAAATAGCTGTGCAACAATGCTCCCCATCCAACCTGACAGAGCTTGAGAGCATCTGCAGAGAAGAATGGGAGAAACTCCCCAAATACAGGTGTGCCAAGCTTGTAGCGTCAAACCCAAGAATACCCGAGGCTGTAAAGCCTGCCAAAGGTGGTTCAACAAAGTACTGAGTAAAGGGTCTGAATACTTATGTAAATTTGATATTGCAGTTTGACATTTTTAGTAAATTAGCAAAAATGTCTAAAAATCTGTTTTTGCTCTGTCATTATGGGGTAGTGTGTGTAGATTGATGAGGGGGAAAAAACAATTGAATCCATTTTAGAATAAGACTGTAAAGTAACAAAAATGTGGAAAAATTCAAGAAGTCTGAATACTTTCCGAATGCACTGTACACCAAGTCACTCTGCTCCATCAACTACTTTTCACCTGCCCCCCTTCTGACACACAGGTGGTGACACGCGTCACTGACGGAACTGCTCTTACTCCCAGGAAAGGCCTACACGCTCAAAGACGTCTCCATCATGGTTGACAACTCCACAGTGTTGCCCTCCCAGAGTGCAAAGAACCTTGGCATGACCCTGGACAACATCGCTCTCTGCAAACATCAAAGCAGTGACCCGCTCCTGCAGGTTCATGCTCTACAACATCGTACTGTGTGTACGACCCTACCTCACACAGGAAGCGGTGCAGGTCCTAATCCAGGCACTTGTCCTTTATCGTCTGGAGTTCTGTCATGTTACCCCACTCCTCCGCACACTCCACTGGCTCACAAAGCTTGCAGCCACTACAAGACCATGGTGCTTACCTATGGAACATCAAGAGAAACTGCCCCTCCCTACCTTCAGGCTATGCTCAAACCCTACGCCCCAACCTGAGGACTCCGTTCTGCCACCTCAGGTCTCTTGGCCCTCCCACCCTTAAGGGAGTGCAGCTCCTGCTCAGCCCAGTCCAACCTCTTCTCTGTCCTGGCACCCCAATAGTGGAACCAGCTTCCCTTTCAAGCTAGGACAGCTGAGTCCCTACCCATAAAAAAAACTAGCACTTTCTATGCCTGTGATATGTGGTTGTCCCTTCCTTGTTTTCTTAAGGTGAATGCACTTACTGTAAGTTGCTCTGGATAACAGCGTCTGCTAAATTACTAAAATATCAACATGGTATGTATAAACAGTATATAATTTTGAAGGAAAATGGTATGTACAGTAGTAGGTATATTAGGATGAGCTATGTTGAGAAAACAGTATATACATACACACAGTGAGTACACAACTGTATATAAACAGAATAGGAGGTGGCCGCAGTCAATGACTCTATATACATTAATATCAAGGTGCAGGGCAGAGTCCTGGACAGGTAGCTGGCTAGTGACGGCTGTTCAACAGTCTGATGGCCTGGAGATAGAAACAGTTTTTCAGTCTCTCGGTCCCGGCTTTGATGCACTTGTACCGTCACTGTCTGCTAGATGGTAGCAGAGTGAAAAAACGGTGACTCGGGTGGCTGAAGTCCTTAGTTAGGTGTAGGCGTGAAAGTCACTGTGTGTGTGTGTAATGTGTGCATACGTGTTAATCTTTATCAACCTGACTGAATAATTCACCATGCAAGCCACAGGAGCTGTATGCATAATTGCGTGACATTACTTTTGCATGCCACCAGTGTCATCACCCTTAACACTTTATCTCAGCGCCTGCTTTGCCAATTAAAAGCAGGGGGATTACATTAATCAGAAATTAATTCAGGATCCAGGTACCTATGTAGCTATGTAGCTCTAGCAACACGTATAATAGTAACAAAGCCAAACTGTGGACTACAGTCAAATCGTAGAAATGTTTCAAAATGCAATCGTGCTGCACGGCAGCGACTAGAATAGGGTCATCTGGGACACTGCCTCGATGAACAACCCCCTGAGAGAGAGAGAGATGCAGATGGAGAGGCAGAAAGGTGAGGGCTGAATTACAGGCTTTGCTAGCCATGTTCCTGCTGTCTGACTAAATGGGGAGGCTGATCCCAGGGGTCCGTGGCGGAGGGCGGGAGCTCAGCGCAGGGTCATTATCAGCCAGCTCCACTGGGCTGTAGTCCTGCTTGATAGACACTCTCCATGCTACACTAATCACCCATACACTGTCTGGTAATAGTTAATGGTCCACTGGTGTTTTCCACTACATTATTACTGTGTGTGTGCTCGCGCGCATGCATGTCCTCAAAACAAAATGTCAACGTTTGTTGTTACCTGGATGACCCTACTTGACCCAGCCGCTTTGAAATAAAATGACTGTTCTAACAAGACCCTGATCGTATTGCGGACAAAATGTTGGAATGGAAACAACCTGCTGACTACTGTGAGCTAGTGTTGCTATACCTCGAGCAACGATCCTAGTTTATATTCTGGAGGAGCGGACAACTGCATGTCAGCCTACATCCCACTAAAGGTTTAAACAGGGCTGTCGTCAGTGAAACGTGATGTCTGACTGTGATGTGCCATGATGGCGGTGGTGGGAAAATAACAAACCCTTGGTCAGAACAAGGCTCAGGAGAGACCATTACTGTACGCTAGCAGGCTACACGGGTGTGAAAGTGAATCCAATTGAATTCCATCCCCCACAATCCTCCATCATGCTCTGAGGATTTCTTGCCTAGTTTCCTCGATAAAGTCTCTGGGTGCTCGTCCAACGCACTGGAGTGGATCGCTATGCACAGTCAGTACTGTTGTTAGCTAAAGGCCAAAAATAAAGGCACCTTTTCTTTAATGAGCAGGAAGCACATTTCCAAGAACTGTCACTGAGGATATTTGTTCTTTTCTACAGAAGTTATGTTTTCTGCCGTAGGAAGCTGGGGAATGGTGATAATGATGAACAGAATGGATGAATCGATGACAGATTACCCACGGTGTGATTCTGAATCACACAACAATGCTAACCAATTATCAAGTCTTTAAAAGGCGATGGAGATTTTCCACAACAGTATTATAAAACGGTAGACGACACTCACACTCATTGAGATAGTTGGGTAACAGTTTACATGAACTGTATGTTCAGAATCATAGGTGACATGCGTAATAGCTACGGTGTGATTCTGAATCACACAACAATGCTAACCAATTATCAAGTCTTTAAAAGGCGATGGAGATTGCCCACAACAGTATTATAAAACGGTAGACGACACTCACACTCATTGAGATAGTTGGGTAACAGTTTACATGAACTGTATGTTCAGAATCATAGGTGACATGCATAATAGCTACGGTGTGATTCTGAATCACACAACAATGCTAACCAATTATCAAGTCTTTAAAAGGCGACGGAGATTTCCCATTTTCTACAACAGTATTAGAAAAACGGTAGAGGACACTCACACTCATTGAGATAGTTGGGTAACAGTTTACATGAACTGTATGTTCAGAATCATAGGTGACATGCATTATAGCTAGCCTACATAGAGTACACAATGCAATTGGGAGCTGCGTAATTAGCTCTCCAAATTTTTCAAAAACGTTACGGCCCATTTACTCATAGCATTACATATGTGTGTTTGCGAGAGGAATTTCTCCCACATTTTCACAAATTCTTAGAATGTTTGGGAATTCTGTAAAGTAAGGAATTTGAAAAAAATTCGATAGAAAAATAAAGTGGGAAAGCAGCCGTGCGTTTGGACAGTTAATAGGCACAACACTAAATAAAACCTAATAAAAAATCGGTCTCTTCCAGGACCGGAGTCTACGCAGACAGATGCGCCATAGACAATCAGAGCTACAGTGGTCCTTTAAGCAAACAAGCCATTTTTCCACACGGGCCTGCCATCATTCACTTTGAACTGGACTGTGTTTATACAGGCAGTTGCAACAGCGTTACTTTAGATCATTAGAATGCATTCGGCAACTGCCACAAAATACACCTGAATGGATTTCTGCAAATTATGTAGATACCCGCATGAGTCCTCTTACATTTGTGAAAATGTAAGAATCTAACAAAGGGTTAGATAAACCCTCTCAAACCTTTTTTGCTAGTTGGCCGTCAAAATTGCACTGATAAACAATGGGGAATAGTAAGTAGCTTGCTCTTCCTTCGGCAGCTTGCCTGCCAATGTGCATGCTTGTCCCAACCAAGCTCCCAAGCTAGCTGGCTAACGTTAGCTTCCGAACGCAAATAAGCGAATACCTCACTCTGACCTTTGTTCCCGCCCTAGCAGAGCTGGCTGGGCTGTTTACATGTTATCTAGAGCGTTTGTGACTGACTATGACTTTTCTACACTTACTGACACCGGTCACATTCAGCAGGTGTTGCGTGTTCTTAAATTCATTGGTTATTCTGCTGTTATTATTATTCAGTTGTCCCATGTTCAGCATAGCTAGCTAGCAAAGCAATTCACATTTCTTTCTAGCTAACCAAATGACACCTGCATCTCTAGCTCAGTAGCCACCGAAAAACGATATGAGGGGAAAAAGTCAGTCCCTTACCCACTCCTCCAATGTCATGACAACTTCCTAGCAGCTAGCTAGCTAGCTAGCTACAGTGTCTAGCTAACATTAGGCTCTGTTATTTTAGCTTGCTACATAAATAGATACACTAGCCTATTGGCCACGTTATGACTGACTTGTGACCATTGCCCTTGCTAGTTTGATTGCATTGACATTCCCAGTATTATTTGTTTGTTTTTTGTCCTAAATATTGAGCCATTGAAATTGAAACAGTGCATCCCGAATGGAGGCAGCCAACAATGTACCAGACCAGCTGTGATTTACAACCTTATAGCAATATTTTTTGGACTACCAAGAAATGTATTGATTGATTATATTAATCACGCATATTGAACTGTGTTCTGCCAACAATTCTGCCAACAATGACTTATTGTATATCATGGAATATTGAGTCAAGTGTAGCCTATTTTAAAACCGTTTTTGTAGCATAAACTTGGAATTTGAAATTTTTGACTTATATTATGATTGTCTGTTTGTTTCATATCTGCATAGTAGTTAAAATGCTATCAGTTCCACTCTAAGCTTTAATAGTGCTCTGCCCAGTTATAATGTCAAGTTTATTAGTGTAATGTATGCTTTAAGAACATAGGCAGTTAAATGTACATATTTTTTATAGATTTTTCTCACACACAAAATAAAAAAGACCAACAAACAGAAAAGACACAACGAACACAGTCAACACCACAGGATTATCTAATAAACAACGCAAGCCACCCACAGCGTTTTACAGTTGCTTCTTCAGTCAGTGAGTAGTTTCTCACTGTCATAATTCCTAGACTTGTGACGTTGTCTCTCAGCTAAAGAGCCTGCCTGGTGTTCTCTTCCCACAATGCAGCCCACCACCAGGTGATAAAATGGGTGGAGAGGGATTAAATCAGAGGGCTGGAGATGCAAACAATTATCTCCTGCACCACACATCCCAGGGACTGGATTCCAATGGCAGGCGGGATGAGCTATCACCCCCATTAATGCCGTCATTAGTCCCCCGTGCCTAATGACCTCCCTTAGACCACACATAGAGTACACACACACACACAGACAGACACACACGATTGATCAATGTCAGAGAAAGTTTCCTATGTGCCCTTTCTCTATAATTTCTTGTAAAACCACTTTCTATCGTAGAAAGTATTGCTTCCGGACTCTTCCACGTCTTTTCTGGGAACTAAATACATGCGTCCCACGTCCTGAAGGGAACTCTTGCTCTGCACTACATCTCTATCTGGTGATTTGTTTTGCCCCATGATTCATAACTGAAAGAATTTCTCTTTGATATGAGAGACATGTCATCTTGTATTCCTCATTTGAAATCTACTCCATGTAACTTCCTGCTGATATTAATATTTGGCTTTTTTAAAGATTTCACACAGGTTCTCGATCCTGCTGGGATTTCCCTAATACCCCAACTGTATATAATACTGTACTTTTTAACAGAGCCACATAGAACCACACATATGGAGAATGTCATTTGAGACAGAACTTGTCTCTTAAAGGAAAAATCTACCCCAAAACTATCTTCAGTTTTTTTTCTTCATTAGCCCACTGTTGGTAAAGCCCAAAATGTTTTGCATGTCAGTGATGAAGTTTTCAATATATAGAACTTTCAAAATACAGAAAGTGTCACAGTATAATGCGATTTTGTGTGATATTTTCCTTTAATCAACCACCATCAGATTAAATTCCAACCTCTTATCAGCCTTCTGATTACTTATTGCATTTGCCTTAGATATTATGGTGGATGCCCAGGCAGTGACACTGCTGTCATAGCTACATTAATCACAAGTCCAGATGGATCAATATGTTGTAATGCGCTATTTTTCATCTCTGCCCATTTCTGAGATGAATAATGTTAGAATTGAACAACGCCATGGCAACAAAGCACCCTCATACTCCCTTCATACTCAACTGTGTCATTAATTTCCTGTTGGGGCTCCACTAAGGCAGTAAACAATATGTTCTCAGAAGTATAGTCCCAGACACGATGCGGACACTACTGCTAGCAAAGTTATTTTGAATCCCCTTGCATTTCCAACCAATCCGTATGTTCTTATCACAAATCTTTCACTATGTTGCCAGTGTAATGAAGCCACAGGTTGTGCTTCAATAGATGGTGGGGAACACAAGCTCTCATGAACATTTGGCTAAGCTATGGAGAGATGCAGGTCTTTGGTCTGCCACGTTGAAATGTTAGGATGTAAAGTACTACATGATGTGAATGAACACATTTTAAAACATGAATATTATAATGAATTGAATGCTAGACACCTCTTTTAATTACAGTGCCTTCAGAAAGTATTCATACCCCTTGACTTATTTCACATTTTCTTGCCACATTTTTTGCAGTATTCCTTTAGTTTCTTGTTGCAAACAGGATGCATGTTTTGGAATATTTGTATTCTGTACAGGCCTCCTTCTTTTCACTCTGTCAATTAAGTTAGCATTGTGGAGTAACTACAATGTTTGTTGACCCATCCTCAGTTTTCTCCAATCACAGCTGTTAAACTCTGTAACTGTTTAAAAGTCACCATTGACCTCATGGTGAAATCGCTGAGCGGTTTCCTTCCTCTCTGGCAACTGAGATGGCAGCATCGCGCCGTCAGTACATATCTTGCGTTACTCATCTCATATGTATACTGTATTCTATACTCTTCTACGGTATCTTAGTCACTTAATAATGTTTACATATCTTGCATTACTCATCTCATATGTATATACTGTATTCTATACTATTCTATGGTATCTTAGCCACTTAATAATGTTTACATATCTTGCATCAATCATCTCATATGTTTATACTGTATTCTATACTATTCTACGGTATCTTAGTCACTTAATGTTTACATATCTGGCATTACTCATCTCATGTGTATATACTGTTTTCTATAATATTCTACATTATCTCATTCACCTAATAATGCTTTCATATCTTGCATTACTCATCTCATGTTTATATACTGTTTTTTATACTTTTTATACTATTCTACTGTATCTCTACTGTTCCGCTCTGACATCGCTCGTCCAAATGTGTATAGTCTTAATTCATTCCTACTTAGATTTGTGTGTATTGGGTATATGTTGTGTAATCTGTTGGATTTTACTTGTTAGATATCACTGCACTGTCGGAGCTAGAAGCACAAGCATTTCGCCACAACCGCAATAGCATCTGCTAATCAAGTGTATGTGACCAATACGATTTGATTTGAATTTGATTTGAATTTGATTTGATTTGAGTTAGGAAGGGCCGCCTGTATCTTTTGTAGTGTCTGGGTGTATTGATACACCATCCACAGTGTAATTAATAACTTCACCATGCTCAAAGGGACATTCAGCTTTTAAATGAAAATATTTACCCGTCTAATGACAATCGTCCCTCTTTGCGAAGCAGTGGAAAATCTCCCCGGTCTTTGCGGTTGAATCTTTCTTTGAAACTCACTGCTCGACTGAGGGACCTTACAGATAAACGTATGTGGGAGTTACATCGATCAAGTACTTATTCCATGTCAGACACTGTTATTGCACACAGTCCATGCAACTTATTATGTGAGTTGTTAAGCCAATTTTTACTCCTAAACTTATTTAGGATTGCCATAACAACGGGGTGGAATACTTATTGACTCAAGACATTTCAGCTTTTTATTTTCAATTCATTTGTCAAACTTTCTTAAAGTATAAATCCACTTTGACATTATGGGATATTGTGTGTAGGCCAGTGACACAAAATCTCAATTTAATCCATTTGAAATTCAGGCTGTAACACAACAAAATGTGGGAAAAGTCTGGGGGTATGAATCAGTGGCGGTTGGTTCCATTTAAGATGAGGGAAGATGATTTTCTTTTCTCATGATCATGGCCTTATTTCTATTACAGCATATTGGATGACTGTCGTTCATATTCCATTCACCCAGCTCAACGTAACACCGATTTAGGCTACTACATGATACTAGAATTGTACCTGTACCCATCATGAGGTTGCTACAACTTAGCCTATGAATTCAAGTTTACAACGGTCGAGAGAATAGGTGACAGACACAGACAGACACAGACACATTCAATACCGGCTTGCACGCTCTTGCCTGCATCTTGCCTAGAACTAACCTGTTACTAAACCCGCTACAATCATGCAGTACAGTGTACAGTCAGGAAGCAGTTTAGCAGTTACACCGGCGGGCCCGGTGGCAATAAATTATAAACCAAATACTTACCTTGACTTGGAAGAGTTGCTGTGTTGGATAGCCATAGCCAGCTAGCTAAAATAGCATCCCTCTCTGTTTGAGCTGTGTGTTTGAGCTGGCTAAACCAGATAGCTGCATTCGCTAGCTAAGTGAAAGGGAAAGTTAAACAATTATGACCAAATATAGTTCTCTCTCTCTTGCTTCTCCTTCATTTTGGAAGAAATTAATTTGTTAAAAATTGCTCAACTATTGTCTTTCTCTTTTAGTCAACTACTCACCACATTTTAAGCACTGCAGTGCTAGCTAGCTGTAATTTATACTTTCAGTACTAGATTAATTATCTGATCCTTTGATTGGGTGGATAACATGTCAGTTCATGCTGCAAGAGCTCTGATAGGTTGGAGTACATCCTACGAAAGTTGTCATAATTACTGTGCAAGTCTATGGAAGGGGGTGAGAACCATGAGCCTCCTAGGTTTTGGATTGAAGTCAATGTACCCAGAGGAGGACAGAAGCTAGCTGTCTTCCGGCTACACCATGATGTTACCCTACAGAGTGCTGCTGAGGCTACTGTAGACCTTCATTGCAAAACAGTGTGTTTTATAATCAATTATTTAGTGGCGTGAATATATTTAGTATAGTTTTATCTAAAAAGGATAACTTTTTTAATGTTTCACTATTGTTATTTTTGTTTGTTTGTACAGCTCATACTCACAGTTGTAAAATACAGATCAACAGAGCTCCAATTAATCTATTGAAGGCTTCTAATTCTGTTAAGATTGAGTTTAGTACACTTTGTCATGTCACTAAAGTGAATAAAACATCTATTAGACAAGCATGACAAACGGCCAATTGGCTATGCTTCTCGCTGCCTTACCTTCAATCCCCCCTCAACCCTCGTCCAACAGTAAAATCCCTGATCAAAAATCGCATGTTCTCTGTACACTCTAATTAGTATCTGAAGTAATCAGTGGAGATTTGTATTCCCATGGTCAAAATACCAAGCTCATTAACAGACTGAAATATTACATTTGATTTACAAGTGAGACAATTTTCATTAATAAAATGAATAAATTAGGGAGGAATCTGACTGGGGTTTGAAATAAACCTCTCAGTCATTCAGAGGAAGGAGATATCAATGTTCCAGAGGAGAGAGTAAATACAGCTCAGAGGGTGTCTGAATCAGTGCCCGTGTATAAACCCTATAATTATTAAAGTCAGGAGTTGGTCCTTCAGATGAGAGCCAGCGAACAACATTAAACATTACTGGCTAATATGACCTTGAAAGCACTTTTGTCTCAGCTTGGTAGCGAAGACTAGATGAATTTCAATAATCTCCCGAAATATCCCTCTGGCCCTTTCTTGTAACGGAGTGGAGAGACTTTTGATGAGCAGAATATTAATAATAGCTGAGATCTTTAAGCAACATGTGTGAAATGCTCCCTTTCTGTACTGTACTTTCACACATCTTACATAGATGGTATTTTTGTATGTTTCTTGGCTCTGGCTTGCTTGTTATGTCGCCCGGTGTGATTACGCAGTGAGCCTTTCTGATAAGAGACTGTAGCGATGAATTAGGACACCTCAGAGGACCGCTAGAACACCTGATGAGGTGCTTTGCCATTTGAATGGTTGTAAAAACCAGACCAGAGCGCAGTCATATTTAATGTTATGCTATTAAGTTTTGGATCAACTGGCATAGGCAGTGCTCTGTCTTTGTGTTCTCTCTCTTATTTCAATGTTGCCATGTTCTTAGGATAAACATGAAAGATTCCCTGTGAATACATGTTGCAGTGGGATAATAATTCACTGCAGCGAGAAAGCAAAGGAATCGTATAACGTCCTCAAGTCGCTGAGATGCACGACAGATGCTTACACATCCCACATCCCATGAGATACTCAACAGTTGTTTGCGAGGCCATCTGAAGTATGTGAATCACTCTCTGTAGGCACGACAGTATGCATGGAGAACTGCATATGCAATGACTGTATAAGCAATGTTCTTAGGTTCTGAATATGTAGCAATGTATCTTCAATGGAGAAACTCAGGTCTGGCCGTTCTGCCACTTTCCCTATCCGTAGGCATGGGACTGTTCAGCAAGGCACAGTGATTTGGAATGTCCAGACATAAATATGCTGAACAACAATATTAACTAAACATGCAACAGTTTCAAAGATTTTACTGAGTTACAGTTCATATAAGGAAATCAGTCAATTGAAATAAATGTTGGCTCTAATCTATGGGTTTTACATGACTGGGCAGGGGCCCATGGCAGCCAGGCCCAGCCAATCAGAATTAGTTTTTCTCCACAAAATGGCTATATTCCTATAGTGTACATTTCTGCAAGTCAGTATGCCAATCTGTGGCATTGTGTTGTTTGACAAAACTTTACATTTTAAAGTGGCCTTTTATTGTCTCCAGCACAAGGTGCACCCACCTGTGTAATGATCATGCTCTTTAATCAGCTTCTTAATATGCCACACCTGTCAGATGGATGGATTCTATTGGCTAAGGAGAAATGCTCACTAACAGGGATGTCAACAAATTTGTGCACAAAATGTGAAAGAAAGAAGCTTTTTGTACGTATGGAATATTTTCTGGGATTGTTTATTTCAACTCATGAAACATGGGACCAACACTTTACATGTTGTGTTTATGTTTTTGTTCAGTATCTATAATGTAGAACAAACACATCTCTGACATTTACTGTTGATATTACAATTCACGCCAGCTCTGTTGAGGACATTTCTATCTGCAACGTTCAACTATGTTTACCAATACTAAAGGTGGCCGCAATAATAGTGCACTACATCATTGATTCAAAATCACCACATGACCAAAGCCCAGTTCACCCCCATTGCGTCCTTCCTCTTCTCCATATCAGGTTATCGCCAGGCTTCGGCACACCTAAGAGCTTTCAAAATGTAACGAGTATTACAGACATGTAGAGAGAAAGGCAGGTATTGTCTCTGCTTGTGCTGTACTGCAATGCCTCGGCACACCTCTCGGCTGCCCATTGATTGGTTTAAAAGGTTCAAGGGCTACCCCATGTCTTCCAGACTGAATACAGCATTACTGTACCTCCGCCACAATTCCTATTACTCAACCATTACATATCGACCACTCACAAATGTCACCTCTTCATAACAGACCTTCCTGTTGATTGTTCTAGCTTCTAGAATGTCACAGGGATTGAGTTCGCCAGTCTGTTGGATCGTATGCATGCATTGTCATGCTCATGCATTGTTTCATCAGTTGATTATCCTTACCACATTCCAAGTGACCACATTATACAGAACATGTGTCGGCCCAATGTCTGCGTCTCCCTGGCTTTGTTGTGAGCTGCTTTGGAGGGGGGGGAGAAATATGGGAGAATTGCCATGCTCTGGCCCTTTCTGCTCTCACTATAGAAACAGAATAAAACTTGCCAGAGGCGGTATTTGAGGGAGTGAGACCAATTTGGGCTGTCGAACTGACGGTGGACAGGCAGACAAACAGGCAGATAGACATGCTATGCAAACAGGCAGGGAGACATTCATTGTAGTCTACTTTTTAAACATTAAAACATGTATTTTACATACACTGTCTGTTGGTCATGTCTTTATGCAGTGTGCTTTGTGTATAAACATTGGCTATCGGTACAGTGCATTTGGAAAGTATTCAGATCCCTTCCCTTTATCCACATTTTGTTACGTTTTTTTCTTCATCAATCTACATACAATAGCTCATAATGACAAAGCAAAATCAGTTATATTCTTTGATGTTGCACATTTATTAAAAATAAATAACAGAAATACCTCATTTACATAAATATTCAGGCCCTTTGCTATGAGACTCGAAATTGCGCTCAGGTTCATCCTGTTTCCATTGATCATCCTTGAGATGTTTCTACAATTTGATTGGAGTCCACCTGTGGGAAATTCTAAAAATCATTTTTTACCTTTATTTAACTAGGCAAGTCGGTTAAGAACAAATTCTTATTTACAATGACGGCCTAGGAACAGTGGGTTAACTGCCTTGTTCAGGGGCAGAATGACAGATGTTTACCTTGTCATCTCAGGGATTTGATCTAACAACCTTTCGGTTGCTTGCCCAACGCTCTAAACACTAGGCTACCAGCCGCCCCATTTCTACAATTGGATGGGAGTCCACCTGTGGGAAATTCACTTAATTGAACATGATTTGGAAAGGCACACACCTGTCAATATAAGGTCCCACAGTTGATAGTGCATGTCAGAGCGAAAACCAAGCCATTAGGTCGAAGGAATTGTGTCGAGACACAGATCTGGGGTAGGGTACCAAAACATTTCTACAGCATTGAATGTCCCCAAGAACACAGTGGCCCCCATCATTCTTAAATGGAAGAAGTTTGGAACCACCAAGACTCTTCCTAGAACTGACCACCTGGCCAAACTGAGCAATCAGGGGAGAAGGGGCTTAGTCAGGTAGGGGACCAAGAACCCGATGTTCACTCTGACAGAGCTCCAGAGTTGCTCTGTGGAGATGGGAGAACATCCCATAAGGACAACAATCTCTGCAGGACTCCACCAATCAGGCCTTTATGGTAGAGTGGCTAGACAGAAGCCACTCCTCAGTAAAATGATGACACATGACAGCCCGCCTGGAATTTGCCAAAAGGCACCTAAAGGACTCTCAGACCATGAGAAACAACATTCTTTGGTCTGATGAAACCAAGATTGAACTCTTTGACCTGAATGCTAAGCATCACGTCTGAAGGAAACCTGGCACCATCCCTACAGTGAAGCATGGTGGTGGCAGCATCATGCTGTGGGGATGTTTTTCAGCGGCAGGGACTGGGTGACTAGTCAGGATTGAGGGAAAGATGAACGGAGCAAAGTACAGAAAGGTCCTTGATGAAAACCTGCTCCATAGTGCTAAGGGCCTCAGACTGGGGTGAAGGTTCACCTTTTAACAGGACAACCACCCTAAGCACACGGCCAAGACAACGCAGTAGTGGCTTCGGGACAAGTCTCTGAATGTCCTTAAGTGGCCCAGCCAGAGCTCGGACTTGAACCAGATCGAATATCTCTGGAGAGAACCTGAAAATAGCTGTGCAGCGACGCTCCCCATCCAAGCTGACAGGGCTTGAGAGGATCTGCAGAGAAGAATGAGAGAAACTCCCCAAATACAGGTGTGCCAAGCTTGTAGCGTCATACCCAAGAAGACTTGAGGCTGTAATCACTGCCAAATGTTTTGTATTCGGATTGACTATAATTGACTGCCATGTAGATCTAATAAAGTAAAGTTAGTAAAAGTAAAAGTAAAGTAATACCAAGTCAGTTAATTGCATATTCAAACACCCTTCATAGCGACTCTAAAATCTCAATTTTGACAAGTAAAAATGATGTAAAATGTGGTATTTTGTCAGAACTCATCACATGTTCATTGCTTTTTAAAGTGTTAATTTGCAAATGTTTCTCCAAATTAAACTTAGCGTGAGACAAACTGTCCATGTTTTTCTTGCAATCCAATCCATATACATTTTAATTGGATACAAGCTTCTTCCCCATCATGTTAATTATATTCTGTAGGCTACGTTCTGTTTGCACTAGCAGAGGCAAGGCACAATCTGTAAACTGACAAACTGACTAATCCAGTATCTCCCTCTTTGAATCCCGTTATTCACCAAAAGTTTAATTAAGAGTAATGTGGTGGTATTATCAAATGAGGAGAGACAAACTTATCACACAAGTCAGAGTTATACTTAAAATACATATTTGTTAGTGAGAGCTCTGCAATAACGATGGCTGGTCGACGAACCGCCCTTAGATGATTTGTTTAGTTCCCCGACACAAAGGATACAAAGATATTTTATAGCAAAGATACACCACCTTAGTCTCCATGACAAACAACAGATGTGTGGAATGGTTCAGAAGGTCAGACTTGATATATGAGAAAGGAGTATCCCCCAGCAAGATATCATTTGCTATGAAGACTGTTCTTTCCCGGGTACTTCACAGGACAGAAACACCAACTCATTCTATGGCATAAATCAATTGTCAACTCCAGATACCCCGATTTCAAGTAAAACTCATGTCCTTGACCACACACCTAGCTAGACGAGCTCACTGAGGGGAGTGAACCTCTGGGTTATACACTATCCCAGGATCGGTGTAACATCAGAGATGACGTACAATGGTTCCAGACACTACCCCACACATCCTGTCTCAGACCTTATCTCCCACAAGGCCGAAGCAGGGAGTGACTGGGCACAGGCATTGTGGAGACAATGAATTGGTTCCCCACTAATCACACCATCCTTTCACATGGTTTGTAATAGGTAAAGATACATATTTGCATATGAAGACAATATTCCCTCCTGTCCTCTTCTCTTTCTGATATTCTGCATAGCAACAGGGACATGTGATAGACAAGCCTGGCTTCTCCCCTCTCTGGGCCGAGAGTGACCGAGGCTTCGGCACACCTAAGTGACCGAGGCCCATATGAGGGAGGAAGTGCAACTGCCAACACCAGAGTCCGAAAGGATACTTGCTAATAACAAGAGTTCCACAGTTCAATCATTTAAGAATATTATGCAGATGAGACATCTTAATTATCCATGTTACCAAGCAAATTCTCATTCTTCCTCCACAGTAAAATAATGGATAAATAGAAAAATATATGGATAAATAAACCTCAGGCAACCTTTTTGCTATACCTTCATCTGAATCTTTGTAAACATCCCTAATTGCTGCGAGGACAGTTTTATCCCGCCGTGGCTGTGGTTTATCAGCTCTAATGCTACAGTAATTATTACATTGTCCTTGCCCTCCATCTAGATCCGATCCCGTATCTAATTACAGTGCTGTTAATCTCACTCGCTGGACAACTCAGGGAAAGCAGCAATAGCTGGGATTGCTGTTAAAATGGAGCCCGTAGTGTGAATGTTTTTGCAGTTGTCGTTCAACAAAATGGTCAGGCAAACGACCCCCTCTTTAGGGGAACCTTTCCTTTTGCTCTACAGGTTGAGCTTATGTATTGGCGCAAAGCACAGAGAAATGCAGGGTTCAGTTATACACACGTCTGTACTTGCATTGACTGACCTCACCGTTAGGCAACATTCCTACAGAAAGAAAGCTATTATTTAGCACTTAAGCCGATTGTAAATAGCTTCTGGTGGATTGTGTCTATGTTGGAGGGAATTATACAATTCATATTCTCAATTCCCTGTTTTCCTTACAGCATGGTGAGCTCAGGGTTCACTTCCCTCGTCCATTGATTTCTACCTAGAATGTCGTGTTTTTTTTGTTTTTTTACTTCCCCCTAGTCTAATTCGACTAATTACGCTGGAGTGTTGAACCTGAACCTGCTGTCTTGGGACACACTCAGGATTGCAAGCTAGGCACTGTGTGCCTTTTCAGTTATCCTAAAACTGTCGTGTGAATCGACCACTGAGTTGCTCATTTGCTTGCTAGGACACAGCAAGGCCCGATCTCTTAACTGGTTGTCTGATTCATTCATATTAATTAATTAATGTGCGTGAAACGTGAAACAAATATGTTCATTCCGACATCACGAGTGAACAGAACAGCCCTTTTAAAATGTGTTGCCTCATCACTCATGCATTTGATTGAGTTCCACACTTAGATAGGACCTTGCTGGCTGCTGCTCTGGATTAGGAATCACAAGATTTGTAAAGCGGTTGTGTTTTGGCTTCTTTCTTCTTCTTTTTTTACAATGTAGCATGTGGTCACTTGTTTATTCTGACTATACATTTAGTAATGATATAACCATCCCATGAAGCATGTGTGTGATCTCTGTAGTTCTGCATTATTTGCAGCACAGTTTGTGCAGCACAGAGGAAATCATGAAGAATATGCACCGTGTCTTGACAATGTGGCCCATCGTGATACTGGGTTGCCAAAGATCCCTTCTAATGTTATTCTTTCTTCCCGTTCTCTTCCGCAGCCGCCATACTTGACGACCCAATGGAGTGCAGCCGGGGTGAGCGATTGGCCATCACTCTGGCAAAGGACAGCATCAACCGGTCCAGTAACCGCTCCACAACGGGAAAGCTGGAGGTGGACATCTTTGAGCTGCTGAGAGACAGTGAATATGAGATGGGAGAGACCAGTAAGTAGTGGGCGGTTGAGGATGAGAGAACGAGGTGGCTTCCCGACTCTGTTATCATTTTCAAAAAGTGAAAGCCCAGGGTGTCATATTAGAATGTCTGTCTGTCTGTCTGTCTGTCTGTCTGCCTGTCTGCCTGTCTGCCTGTCTGCCTGTCTGCCTGTCTGTCAATGTCTGTCAATGTCTGTCTGTTAATGTCTGTCAATGTCTGTCTATCTCTGTCTGTCTTACTGGTTGGCTGTCTCTGTCAGTGTCTGTCTGTCAATGTCTGTCAGTGTCTGCCTGTCAATGTCTGTGTCAATGTCTGTCAATGTCTGTCTGTCAGTGTCTGTCTGTCAATGTCTGTCTGTCTGTCAGTGTCTCTCTGTCTGTCTGTCTGTCTTACTGGTTGGCTGTCTCCCGTTCAGTGTCTGTCTGTCTGTCTGTCTGTCTGTCTGTCTGTCTGTCTGTCTGTCTGTCTGTCTGTCTGTCTGTCTTACTGGTTGGCTGTCTCTGTCAGTGTATGTCAATGTCTGTCTGTCTGTCTCTCTGTCTGTCTTACTGGTTGGCTGTCTCTGTCAGTGTCTGTCTGTCAATGTCTGTCTGTCAATGTCTGTCAGTGTCTGTCTGTCAATGTCTGTCTGTCAGTGTCTGTCTGTCAGTGTCTGTCTTACTGGTTGGCTGTCTCCCGTTCAGTGTCTGTCTGTCTGTCTGGTTGGCTGTCTCTATCAGTGCCTGTCTGTCAATGTCTGTCAGTGTCTGTCTGTCAATGTCTGTCTGTCTGTCAGTGTCTGTCTGTCAATGTCTGTCTGTCTGTCAGTGTCTGTCTGTCAGTGTCTGTCTGTCTGTCTGTCTGTCTGTCTGTCTGTCTGTCTGTCTGTCTGTCTGTCTTACTGGTTGGCTGTCTCCCGTTCAGTGTCTGTCTGTCTGTCTGTCTGTCTGTCTGTCTGTCTGTCTGTCTGTCTTACTGGTTGGCTGTCTCTGTCAGTGTCTGTCTGTCAATGTCTGTCTGTCAATGTCTGTCTGTCAATGTCTGTCTGTCAGTGTCTGTCTGTCAATGTCTGTCTGTCAGTGTCTATCTGTCAGTGTCTGTCTTACTGGTTGGCTGTCTCCCGTTCAGTGTCTGTCTGTCTGTCTGTCTGTCTGGTTGGCTGTCTCTATCAGTGCCTGTCTGTCTGTCTGTCTGTCTGTCTGTCTGTCTGTCTGTCTGTCTGTCTGTCTGTCTGTCTGTCTGTCTGGTTGGCTGTCTCTGTCAGTGTCTGTCTGTCAATGTCTGTCAGTGTCTGTCTGTCTGTCAATGACTGTCAGTGTCTGTCTGTCTGTCTGTCTGTCTGTCTGTCTGTCTGTCTGTCTGTTTTACTGGTTGGCTGTCTCTGTCAGTGTCTGTCTGTCTGTCTGTCTGTCTGTCTGTCTGTCTGTCTGTCTGTCTGTCTGTCTGTCTGTCTTACTGGTTGGCTGTCTCTGTCAGTGTATGTCAATGTCTGTCTGTCTGTCTGTCTCTGTCAGTGTCTGTCTGTCAATGTCTGTCAGTGTCTGTCTATCTTACTGGTTGGCTGTCTCTGTCTGTCAGTGTCATGTCTGTCTGTCTGTCTGTCTGTCTGTCTGTCTGTCTGTCTGTCTGTCTGTCTGTCTGTCTGTCTGTCTGTCTGTCTGTCTGTCTTACTGGTTGGCTGTCTCTGTCAGTGTCTGTCTGTCAATGTCTGTCAGTGTCTGTCTATCCGTCCGTACATTCGTCCTTTTGTCTGTCAGTCTTTTAAATTCTGTGCCTGTCTCCCCTTGTTATCCCCTGCTTTCAGAAATCCCTTGAGTACAGCGAGATAAGTCTATCTTGTTTAGTAATATTTGTAGTAGCGAGAACAGTGGTAAACAAATTATTGGAAAATAGCTGAGGTGCTCTATCGTGTGAAAGAGCAAAATGAGCAGTCATATTTGGACGTTTCAGGAGCCTAAAGGTATGTTGATGTCTGGATGTTAGATTTTGGACATTGTTTTGTTTCCTTGTTACCTAGCTGTTTGAATGACTGGCCTAAAGATATACAGTAAATACTACAGCTCTAATGAGGTGGACAGGATTTGGAAAAATCTTAACAATGTCAATAGCCTATCACCATGACCTTGTGCAATGAAATATTAATAATGTATTTACATTTCAACAAGTTGGTTTTAGTGCTGGTATTTTTATACCAGCTACTTTTGATTAGATGAAAAAAAACATTTAGATATTTGAGTTAGAATTTTATGACCCCTTTAGGTATCCCTCAAAAATATACATGTACAGTTGAAGTCGGAAGTTTACATACACTTAGGTTGGAGTCATTAAAACTCGTTTTTCAACCACTCCACAAATTTCTTATTAACAAACTATAGTTTTGGCAAGTCAGTTAGGACATCTACTTAGTGCATGACACAAGTAATTTTCCCGACAATTGTTTACAGACAGGTTATTTCACTTATAATTCACTGTAACACAATTCCAGTGGGTCAGAAGTTTACATACACTAAGTTGACTGTGCCTTTAAACAGCTTGGAAAATTCCAGAAAATGATGTCATGGCTTTAGAAGCTTCTGATAGGCTAATTGACATCATCTGAGTCACTTGGAGGTGTACCTGTGGATTTATTTCAAGGCCTACCTTCAAACTCAGTGCCTCTTTAGACAACATGGGGAAATCAAAAGAAATCAGCCAAGACATCAGGAAAAGAATTGTAGACCTCCACAAGTCTGGTTCATCCTTGGGAGCAATTTCCAAACGCTTGAAGGTACCCTGTTCATCTGTACAAACAATGGTATGCAATTATAAACACCGTGGGACCACGCAGCCGTCATACTGCTCAGGAAGTGGGAAATCAATCCCAGAACAACAGCAAAGGACCTTGTAAAGATGCTGGAGGAAACAGGTACAATGGACAATGACCCCAAACATACTTCCAAAGTTGTGGCAAAATGGTTTAAGGACAACAAAGTCAAGGTATTGGAGTGGCCATCACAAAGCCCTGACCTCAACCCTATAGGGGCAGAACTGAAAAAGCTTGTGTGAGCAAGGAGGCCTACTAACCTGACTCAGTTACACCAGCTCTGTCAGGAGGAATGGGCCAAAATTCACCAAAATTACTGTGGGCAGCTTGTGGAAGGCTACCCGAAACGTTTGACCCAAGTTAAACAATTTAAAGGCAATGCTACCAAATATTAATTGAGTATATGTAAACATCTGACCCACTGGGAATGTGATATATGAAATAAAAATATGTGAAATTAAAGTTTAAATAAATCTTTCTCTCAACTATTAGTCTGGCATTTCACATTCTTAAAGTAAAGTGGTGATCCTAACTGACCTAAGACAGGGAATTTTTACTATGATTAAATGTCAGGAATTGTGAAAAACTGAGTTGAAATGTATTTGGCTAAGGTGTATGTAAACTTCCAACTTCAACTGTATATATATTCTACCGTTCGAAAGTTTGGGGTCACTTTGAAAGAAAAGCAATTTTTTTGGCCATTAAAATAACAGCAAATTGATCAGAAATACAGATATTGTTGATTTTGTAAATGACTATGGTAGCTGGAAACGGCAGATTTTTAATGGAATATCTACATAGGCATACAGAGGCCCATTATCAGCAACCATCACTCCTGTGTTCCAATGGCACGTTGTGTTACCTAATCCAAGTTTATCATTTTAAAAGGCTAATTGATCATTAGAAAACCCTTTTGCAATTATGTTAGCACAGCTGAAAACTGTTGTCCTGGTTTAAAGAATCAATAAAAACTGGCCTTCTTTAGACTAGTTGAGTATCTGGAGCATCAGCATTTGTGGGTTAGATTACAGGCTCAAAATGGCCAGAAACAAAGACCTTTCTTGTGAAACTCGTCAGTCTATTCTTGTTCTGAGAAATGAAGGCTATTCAATGCGAGAATTTGCCAAGAAACTGAACATCTCATGCACCGTTGTGTACTACTCCCTTCATTTAACAGCGCAAATTTGGCTCTAACCAGAATAGAAAGAACAGTGGGAGGCCCCAGTGCACACCTGAGCAAGAGGACAAGTTCATTAGAGTGTCTATTTTGAGAAACAGACGCCTCACAAGTCCTCAACTGGCAGCTTCATTAAATAGTACCTGCAAAACACCAGTCTCAATGTCAACATTGAAGAGGCAACTCCGGGATGCTGGCCTTCGAGGCAGAGTTGCAAAGAAAAATACATATCTCAGACTGGCCAATAAAAATAAAAGATTAAGATGGGCTAATGAACACAGACACTGGACAGAGGAAGATTGGAAAAAAGTGTAATGGACAGACAAATCTAAGTTTGAGGTGTTCGGATCACAAAGAAGAACATTTGTGAGACGCATCTGTCAAGCATGGTGGAGGCAATGTGATGGTCTGAGGGTGCTTTGGTGGTGGTAAAGTGGGAGATTTGTACAGGGTAAAAGGGATCTTGAAGGAATGCTATCACTCCATTTTGCAACGCCATGCGATACCCTGTGGACGGCGCTTAATTGGAGCCAATTTCCTCCTACAACAGGACAATTACCCAAAGCACAGCTCCAAACTATGCAAGAAGTATTTAGGGAAGAAGCAGTTAGCTGGTATTCTGTCTATAATGGAGTGGCCAGCACAGTCACCGGATCTCAACCCTATTAAGCTGTTGTGGGAGCAGCTAGACCGTATAGTATGTAAGAAGTGCCCATCAAGCCAATCCAACTTGTGGGAGGTGCTTCAGGAAGCATGGGGCTGAAATCTCTTCAGATTACCTCAACAAATTGACAACTAGAATGCCAAAGGTCTGCCAGGCTGTAATTTCTGCAAATGGAGGATTCTTTGATGAAAGCAAAGTTTGAAGGACACAATTATTATTTAAATTAAAAAATCATTATTTAGTCTTGACTATATTTCCTATTCATTTTGCAACTCATTTCATGTATGTTTTCATGGAAAACAAGGATGTTTCTAAGTGACCTCAAACATTTGAATGGTGGTGTATATTTTGGTAAAATATAGAATTTGTCCTTTACTACTATAGCCCAGAGAAATGCATTGAATAACACATTCATAAATGTAAAAAAAAATACAGTCAAAAAATAAATCATAAGAAACAAGGTTTTGATGTATTTGGAGATATAAGAAAGCTCATACTGTGTTTAACCCCTTTTTTGGGGTAGGCATGAAACTACTTTCATACTTCTGTTCATGTTTTTAAAACGGTACTGGTTACCTTCAGACTAGTCCTGTGACACTTGTGGGGGTCGTAGAGCAAAACGGAGAACAAAACCATCGTGTTCATGAGAATATCCCCTTTCCACAGTGGGGTCACATTAGTTTGTAGCCCAAATGCTTCTGATGCTACAAACAGAAGTTGTCATCAACAGTATCGACTTCAGAAGAGTCCCCTGACACTTGTGGGGGTTATAGAGCAAAATGGAGACCGCCATCGTGCTCCCCTTTCCGTAATTTTTTTTTTTTTTAACTAGGCAAGTCAATTAAGAACAAATTCGTATTTACAATGACGGCATATAGCGTCTGTATTACAGACGTTTTCAATGAGAAGACCCATTTTTGTGATGTCTCATGGTCTGGCAAACACCGCTCTAGCTCTGCCACCTTTCAACGCAGATGCGGAAGTATAACATAGGTGGATGTGGTGGATTGAGAAAAACTTAAACGGATGGGGATTTTTTAAAATCATGTTACTTAGATTGAGGCACCTCTGCGTCAATCGACTCTAGGGGGTTAAAAGCACATTGTACTGTAGGTGTACGCCCATTAGATTCATACCATCATTCAGTCAGTAACCTTATTGAACTGGGGCTTCCAAATTGAGGACAGTAACCATATTGTTATAAAAAAAAGAGGACCCTTCCTTGCAATTCTCAGAATTAGTAGAGCTTTATGGTCGCGGTAGCTCCTCCTCATGCATAAAAACAACTGTATTCCTCTCCCTGCTTGGTTGGCTGCCTGTAAACCCCATTCTAATTTAGTGCTGTAGTGGATGTGCCCAGGTAGAAATTGGATTAGGGATGGATCAGTGGCACCAGTAAGGGGGAAATGTCACACAGCCAGCACTACCTGCCCAGCCCTGTGTGTGTGTGTGTGTGTGTGTGTGTGTGTGTGTGTGTCTTTCTGCCCGCCCAGCCCCAGCTTTTTCCACAACACCAGAGCTGTTCCTGCCTTTTATTAGAGCTCTGGTTATGGCCATGTAGGATGGATAGAAAGTCAGCCAAGACCACCAAGCTTTGTAGAGGTGTGTGTGTGTCTGTGATTGCCCTGACAAAAATCGCATGTCGAATGTATGTGAATTTAGAGTTCACATGTTAACACAACTTTTTCACGTGAGAAAAACGTGTTTTCACCTCACTTGAATTTTGTGAAAAATGGGATATACCATTTCACATGTGAAAAATTTTCTCATGTGAAAATCTCACCTTCAACATGGTGAACATGGTGGTGAAATGGTGTCATTCTCCTCACATGTTAAAAGGTGGTGTTAACATGTTGCAGTAGCAATTTTTCCACATATGGGATTGCAAATTCTGTAACGCCATTCTGTATAAAGGTAATTTAGCCTACCTGAGGATAATAATTCAAGTGCGTTAATTGCAGGTACACGCCTCTCTTCTTCATACGTTGGTCAGTGACTATTAGAAAGAGCCCAGTGAGAAGAACAAAAGCTAGTGCTCCATGTCTCGTTATTTATCCTGTTTAACATGTTAAAATGAGCACTGTCAGAGTTAATCAGTTAATTAACTCAAGTTCACTTTTTGTAATTTCAGTGCAGACATTTTTTTTGGGGGGGGCACATTGTCTGAAATCTTTCAAAATACACTGAAAACATCCAAGATAAATTACAGCTCAATTTGAGCAAATTATGAAGTGAATCCTGCGATATACTCCATCCATTTTTGTAATCATTTGACAGCTCTAGTTGTCGTTACAGTGTGAAAATGCATATGTGAAAGTGTAGCGGACATGAGTACACGTGAAATGTTGGGAAATCACGTGTCTGACTGTTTTTCACATCTGATTTGTTCACACGTGTTCAGATGTGTCCAAAAAGCCACATACAGTGGGGCAAAAAGGTATTTAGTCAGCCACCAATTGTGCAAGTTCTCCCACTTAAAAACATGAGAGAGGCCTGTAATTTTCATCATAGGTACACTTCAACTATGACAGACAAAATGAGAAAAAAAATCCAGAAAATCACATTGTAGGATTTTTAATGAATTTATTAGCAAATTATGGTGGAAAATACGTATTTGGTCAATAACAAAAGTTTATCGCAATACTTTGTTATATACCCTTTGTTGGCAATGACAGAGGTCAATTGTTTTCTGTATGTCTTCACAAGGTTTTCACACACTGTTGCTGGTATTTTGGCCCATTCCTCCATGCAGATCTCCTCTAGAGCAGTGATGTTTTGGGGCTGTTGCTGGGCAACACAGACTTTCAACTCCCTCCAAAGATTTTCTATGGGGTTGCGATCTGGAGACTGGCTAGGCCACTCCAGGACCTTGAAATGCTTCTTACGAAGCCACTCCTTCGTTGCCCGGGCGGTGTGTTTGGGATCATTGTCATGCTGAAAGACTCAGCCACGTTTCATCTTCAATGCCCTTGCTGATGGAAGGAGGTTTTCACTCAAAATCTCACGATACATGGCCCCATTCATTCTTTCCTTTACACGGATCAGTCATCCTGGTCCCTTTGCAGAAAAACAGCCCCAAAGCATGATGTTTCCACCCCCATGCTTCACAGTAGGTATGGTGTTCTTTGGATGCAACTCAGCATTCTTTGTCCTCCAAACACGACGAGTTGAGTTTTTACCAAAAAGTTATATTTTGGTTTAATCTGACCATATGACATTCTTCCAATCTTCTTCTGATCATCCAAATGCTCTCTAGCAAACTTCAGACGGGCCTGGACATGTACTGGCTTAAGCAGGGGGACACGTCTGGCACTGCAAGATTTGAGTCACTGGCGGTGTAGTGTGTTACTGATGGTAGTGTCACGTTCTTTCAAAATCGAACCCAGAAGCAGACCAGGACAAGGAGAGTAGGAAGAAGGTGAGTATTTATTTACAAGTGAATGTGAATGGGTAGATATATCCAGGTGGCGTAGCGGGCAGCGGTGGTGAGTTGATGGGAGTAAAAAGGTGGATCCAATGGGGTAGCGGAATCCTCCGACGACCAGGCGGGAATGGGGTAAATGATCCGGGTGAGTAACTGAAGACAGAACAAACAGAGGTAAGTTTAAGGCAAGCAATACGTAAAAAACAACATAACAAATTCTATCCAACTTGAGGCTGATACTATGGCACAACATACTGTTCATGGCTAACGATCCGGCAGGGAATGGATGTCAGGTCAGAGCTTTTGAAGGGGAGAGGTGATGGTCAGGACAGGTGTGCAGATTACTGATGGGATACAGGTGCGGGTGAACATCGATCTCCCAACAAGCTAATTCGCCCGGCAACCAGACAGGGTGCGTTCCAGGACACCGGAGACACACTCCAGGACAGAAACACAGGCAAACACAGACTCAGGAAGCGGGATTCGTGACAGGTAGGCTTTGTTACTTTGGTCCCAGCTCTCTGCAGGTCATTCACTAGGTCCTCCCGTGTGGTTCTGGGATTTTTGCTCACTGTTCTTGTGATCATTTTAAGCCCACGGGGTGAGATCTTGCGTGGAGCCCCAGATCGAGGGAGATTATCAGTGGTCTTGGAGGACAGAGGATCCTCTTAAAGAAGAAGTTACAGGTCTGTGAGAGCCAGAAATCTTGCTTGTTTGTAGGTGACCAAATACTTATTTTCCACCATAATTTGCAAATAAATTCATTAAAAAACCCCTAATGTGATTTTCTGGATTTTTTTCTTCTCATTTTGTCTTTCATAGTTGAAGTGTACCTATGATGAAAATTACAGGCCTCTCTCATCTTTTTAAGTGGGAGAACTTGCACAATTGGTGGCTGACTAAATACTTTTTTGCCCCACTGTATTTGTACACGTTATTTTCACTTACTGCATGTGAGTGGTGTGTGTGGTTTTGATGTGTGTGTGTGTGTGCATTCATGTGTGCATATGAACGTGTATATTTCTGTGGGTTCACAGAACTAAACTCCAGGTCCCGTGCATAAGTTGGCTTTATCTCATTTGCAGCTGCTGCAGCTTTCAATAAGAATTAATTGATTTGAGGGAATCAATTGTAAACAAACAGAATGGACTCCAGACAACCCACTGACCTTCTGACCAAGATTAGACAGAAGTGGTGCAGGTTTCCGTTATAATGATCCACATTCATATTGGAAAAGTTGTCACTTGTCACGGATGTAAATTGCTTTGGCCATAGAACGAGGAGGAGCGGGAAAAGAATCCCAAACGGACACATTGGCCTTTTCTCAATTGGATTTGCTCAACTACTGCGTTCTCTCTCTGTCCTCTCTGGCCTACTTTTGAAAAAGGTAATCGAGGAGAGGCAGCGAGGAGAGTGAAAGTGGATGAAAATGCACTTGTATGAAATGGCTGTCCTTATCCAATCGTGCGTCATCAGGCAAATTACGTTTACAGGGTGGAATTCCAAAATAAATGTACAAAGAGATAAAAACAAATGTAGAACAAATGAGAACAGGATATTCTGTTCCCTGTGTAAAATAGAAAATGCACCCCTGTAAAAAGCCTCATGGGGCGTCATGTCAGGCTAATCAGATCACTTGGTAGTTCGGTGACGCCGTGCAGACAGGTGCAAATGTGCTTTAAATGGAGGAGAGAGGTGCAGGTGGGTGGGAGAGGAGAAGGAGGGGAGTGTAGGGGACACTCCATTGGATGACAAAGGGATTATTTATTAATCATTTGATTCACTGCTCCTGTCATTTTCTAATCTCGTTCGGCGAGGATCCCGAGCTTTGCTCCAATGGCAAAAAAATTGTCCCCCTTTACTCTTCCTTTATAAATATTTACCCGCATTTGGTGTTTGTTCATGGCCCGTCCCCCACCCCAGCCAGTCTGTCTCCCTCCACGGTTGTGTCCGAAATGGCACCCTATTCCCTACATAGTGCACTACTTTTTGACTGGTCAAAAGAAGTCCACATCTTAAGACAGCAGTCCTCCTCTTCACTACCATACAATGTTAATTAAAGACAGGGATCAAGCCCCACCTGAAATTGCATTTTTTGTTTCCCCTGCAAGTAAGATTAAAACCCAAACTCGTGTGCAGGGGAGTGCATAGGACAAATTATATTTCCCTAAAAATGTTCCCTTTTAGACACTGATTCAGTGTGATGGTGGATGTTTAAAAAGACAGGTCACAACTGCCTTTTGAAGACTGATAAAATACCTGAAATGTTTAGATTAAATGTAGTTCTCAGCTATTATTTTAACCAGGTCATTGTGCCCCTGCATGACGCCACATTTTGCTTGGCACTAACTCCCGACATGACACTTTTCGAGTACAACTTTTGTCCCCAATTGTTACCTTAAATAGAATGCTTCCTGGCAGGAGATTCTAAATGGTTAGCAAAAAACTTCCACATGGCCAGATCGCATTCCAACCTGTTGCTAATTATGTTCTATCATTGCACCCCCATTCAATCTGTCATATTTTAATCCACAGCTGTAGGTCTACTATCGGTGAGGGTAAATCATACACAGAGCAGCTGTAAGTTAATACATCGATAGAACATCATCAAGTTAATAGGCAGAAAACCCCAAAACCTCCTACTTATTAAAGATGAACTGGGAACCGCTGGCTCAGACTGTTAGTGTAGGATCAAGCCACGCACTAAGCAACATACAACTCCTATTCAACAGGCTGAATGTGGCCTTTTGACCATGTCCTGTCCTGTATTATCTGACTGGATGCTTGTCTCTGTGTGTTGACAGTGTGCCAGATCCTGTCCAAGGGAGTGGTGGCAGTCCTGGGTCCCTCTGCCAGCCCTGCTTCCAATTCCATCATCAGCAATATCTGTGGAGAGAAAGAGGTGAGTACCGGCTCGTATTTTGACTGGCTTTATTTTGCCTGTCACACTAGCACAGTTTGCCAGTCATATTATGGAACAATGTGTTTTATTATTACTGTGATTTTGAGACCGTGCTCGACCCTTGTCTGCGACTCATGTCAATGCCACAGCAGACAGATTTTTATTTTTCTTTCTCATAATGTTCTAAGCTATTGTCTGAATTTTCAAAAAGGGGCCAAGAGTCAAGGACTTAACAGCGTACAACATTAATCCAATCACATCATTTCTCAGACGGATTGTAATTGGCTTGGTCCTGCCCGTGTGTGTCTTGTCAGTTTTGTGAAGGACCACCTCTCCTCGAACAACATCGAAAGTCATCATCTATACGTTTTCAGTACAGGGCCCATTCAAATGAAATAAAATCAAATGCTATTTTGTCACATGCGCCGAATACATGCCCCCGAATACCTGACAGTGAAATGCTTACTTATACAAGCCCTTTCACCAAACAATGCCGTTTGAGAAAGAGAGCGGCTGTAAATAACAATAGCGGGGCGATATACAGGGGTTACCGGTACAGAGTCAATGTGTGGGGGCACCGGTGTCGAGTTAATTGAGGTAATATGTACATTGAGTCGTGATGTTGAGCAGTTTTGCTTAGGCTTCAGGGATTTGTGCCTATTGCAGGATGTTACTACGGTCTCTTATGCATGATATTTTGCAAAATGTCAATTTATAGAAGTCTATAATAAAAATCACATTTATTTTCCGATATGTCACCTTTAATGAGAACTGTGATGATTGGATCAGTCTTTAGGCTTGGACTCTCATTAGGCTTGGATGTATACTGTCTATCCCTTTGAAATGTTCTGAATCTGAGGTAATTTCCTGTGTGAATAAATGAACATGTAGATGAATCGTACGTCCTTAATAAACAAGTTCACTTTCTGTAATGTATTCATCGGACCATCGAATCAAAACGTGCACCTCTTGGGGTCCCGAGGACCAAGTTTGTGTGAAATGCTGCCTTAAAGGGACTACTTTGTGATTTTGGCAATGAGGCCCTTTATCTACTTCCACAGAGTCAGAGCATGCTAGCAGACACCCATAGACTTCCAGTCACTGCGCTAAAGCTAGTTAGCATTGGCTCGCAAAACTACAGTGGGGCAAAAAAGTATTTAGTCAGCCACCAATTGTGCAAGTTCTCCCGCTTAAAAAGATGAGAGGCCTGTAATTTTCATCATACTGTACCTCTAACTTCCTTCATACTGGACACAGAGACAAAAATGGTATCCACCTGTTTATCAGACTCTGAATCTCAGAATCTTAAGATGTTCTTAACGATGTTCTTAATCTAAACTTTAGTGCTAAGTGATTAAGGCGAATACGTTAACATGTTTCAAGCAAATACCATCTAAAAGGCCAGGCACAAAGACTGTGTGAGTTCTGCAGGTCTAAAACGGTGATGACATGTAAAGCATGATGATGCCACATCCTGGCTTTTAAAAAAGGCCAACAGGATACTGTTTTTGAGGAGTTTCTTTAATAGCTGTCAGGATGTACTCTGACAATGAATGAAGGTCCCATTGCTCTATTATTACCCTGAAAGTTCTATCTCACTAATGGTCTCCTTTTGCAAACTGGGCATGTCGATAGTCTTTCTCAGTAGAGGACAACAGGCCTGGCCCTGGCTGATGGAACATGTCTGTGGGACTGAGGGAGGGAGAGTGCTTTGGCCACTTTATTACGACCTGTTTGAGGGGAAAGTGGAGTGCGATGGAGAATATTGTTTCCCAATATAATTGCCAGAGGTGTGTGTTTAATGCAGTAGCCCCATAGTACTAACGTTGATTAACATTTATTATAGGTCGAGATTATTGATATTGCATATGTGCTGGTATAATGTGCATCTAACACTGACAAATAGATCAATGAGCAATCAATGTGTTGTATACAGTGCCTTCAGAAAGTATTCACAACCCTTGACTTGTTCCACATTTTTGTTGTGTTACAGCCTTAAGTTACATGTCACTGGCCTACACACCATAACCCATAATGTCAAAGTGGAATTATGTTTTTCAAACTTTTGACAAATTAATTCAAAATGAAAAGCTGAAATGTCTTGAGTCAATAAGTATTCAAACCCTTTTATGGAAGCCTAAATAATTGCTTAACAAGTCACATAATAAGTTGCATGGACTCACTCTGTGCGCAATAATAGTGTTTAACATGATTTCTGAATGACCTCATCTCTGTACCCCACACATCCTATCTGTAAGTTCCCTCAGTCGCAGTGGATTTCAAACACATATTCATCCACAAAAAACAGGGAGGTTTTCCAATGCCTCGCAAAGAAGGGCACCTATTTGTAGATGGGTAAAAATAAAAGCAGACATTCAATTTCCCTTTGAGCATGGTGAAGTTATTAATTACACGTTGGATAGTGAATCATTGCACCCAGTCAATACAAAGATACAGGCGTCCTTCCTAACTCAGTTGCCGGAGAGGAAGTTAACCGCTCAGGGATTTCACCATGAGGCCAATGGTGACTTTAAAACAGTTACTAGTTTAATGTCTGTAATAGAAAATTGAGGATGGAATCAACAACACTGTAGTTACTCCACAATACTAACCTAATTGACAGAGTGAAAAGAAGGAAGCCTGTACAGAAGACAAATATTCCAAAATATGCATCCTGTTTGCTACAAGGAATTAATGTAATGCTACAAAACGTGGCAAACTGAGTACCACATTTTATATTTTCAAGCATAGTGGTGGCTGTATCATGTTATGGGTATGCTTGTAATCATTAAGGACTGGGGAGTTTTTTAGGATAAAAAATTAAAGGAATGGAGCTAAACACAGCCAAAATCCTAGAGAAAAACCTGGTTCAGTCAGCTTTCCACCAGATACAGGGAGATGAATTCTCCTTTCGGCAGGACAATAACCTAAAACACAAGGCCAAATCTACACTGGAGTTGCTTACCAAGAAGACAATTAATGTTCCTGAGTGGCCAAGTTACAGTGTTGACTTAAAGCTACTTGAAAATCTATGGCAAGACCTGAAAATGGTTGTGTACCAATGATCAACAACCAATTTGACAGAGCTTGAAAAATTCTGAAAAGAATAATGGGCAAATGTTGTGCAATCCAAGTGTGGGAAGCTCTTATGAGACTTACCCAGAAAGACTGCCAGCTGTAATCGCTGCAAAAAGTCATTTGACCAAGTATTGACTCAGGGGTGTGAATACTTATGTAAATTCAATATTTTTGTTTAATTTTCAATACATTTGCAAAAATGTATAAAAACATGTTTTCACTTTGTCTTTATGGGGTATTGTGTGTAGATTGGTGAGAAAGAGGAAAAATATGTTTAATACATTTTATTATTCAGGCTGTAACGCAACAACGTGGAATAAGTCAAGGGGTATGAGTACTTTCTGAAGGCTCTGTATATTTTACTTTCTATATATATATATCAACCCAGCATCTACAGTGTTGTGTGTGTGTGTGTGTGTGTGTGTGTGTGTGTGTGGCAGTTGTTGTGACGGTGTTGGGGAGTCAATTACTTCCTGTCTGTGCTCAGTGATTGTGTCTGTGTTCATAATTCTTTACTGGGAGAGTGCACAGATGCTGGCAAGCTGACAGGAGGCCGAGTAAATAGGGGGACACATGAAAATATGGCTCATGACAGCCCCTTCCATGTGATCAACCTATTACAAACACTCAATTTATCATTCGGAGAGCTCCATATCCATTTGGGGGGCTCTAAGTGTTGCTGTGCTGAGGCATACTGTAACCCATCTGGATGTAGAAAATGGTAACTAATAAAAACAGTACCTGTTCTGTGGACAGGTTTTTATCTCTTCACAGGAAGCAATTGCGTAGCACAGATGCCGAGAACTCCTAGCTCCATGTACAGTATAATCCTTTTAACACCTCTTAAACGTTAGCTTTCCTATTTAGTGGACTTTGAGCGGTTCTAGACCGGTTCCTGACCAACATTTTTGTGTACAGAGTGCTCTGTGAACAGCACAACATCAATTGCTGCGCTCTGTGAAATCTGACACCTCATTTGCATAGAGAGCGACACGTTAGATTTTCTGGCCTATGCAGATAATGGTTTGATTTCCTCTGGCTGTGAACCTCGCAGCTTCACTTACAATACGGGAAATATGAGATGGGATACCCTAGCTATAGCAGCAAAAGCAATCTCATCACGCTGTGATGTTCATTGATGGATTTAGTCCACTTTCTCTTGGTCACAGCAAGACAAAATCACTTTGTGTTTAAAGCTGAAGTTGTAACAAGTCAGCAAGCATGGCATCTGCGTCGCTCAGAGGATGCTGGGCAGAAAATGCTCTGTCGTCAGTCATGAGGTGTTGCCAATTTTGTGCTGTCAACAAGTATGATCATGTTTATTTTACAGTTAAAAGATAGGTTAAATATTAAAGTAATTTATGATTTTATTGTTACTATAATTAGAAAGCATTTCAATCATTTCATGCCCTATTCCCCCACTTTTGTTGAGTAATATTATGTGTTATATTTTCGTGTTTTTATCACGTTTGTACTGTGTACTTGAGCTTGTGTCCTCAAAAGAGACGACACCTGAGCAATGTATAACTATTTTTATCAGAAAGGTGAGATTTGAATCTTCTGGCAGTTTAATTAAGCATTACTGGGTATTGTTTATGGCCGTCTTATGATAAATAATTATTGTCCATTTGTCTGTCTATTTAGGCAGGAATCTAAATCTTTACATTGCATTGAACAGTTTTTTATGTTTTGCTGTTGAATGCTGCAGAACATGTTTTAAGGAATGGTCTTCTACACTGAACAAAAATATAAACGCAATATTTAAAGTGTTGGTCCCATGTTTCATGAGCTGGAATAAAAGATTCCCCAAATTTTACATACGCACAAAAGCTTATTTCTCTCAAATGTTGGGCACCAATTTGTTTACGTCCCTGTTAGTGAGCATTTCTCCTTTGCCAATATCATCCATCCACCTGACAGGTGTTGCATATCAAGAAGTTGTTTAAACAGCATGTTCATTACACAGGTGCACCTTGTGCTGGAGACAATAAAAGGCCAATCTAAAATGTAGAGTTTTGTCACACAACACAATGCCACAGATGTTTCAAGTTTTGAGGGAGTGTGCAATTGACGTGCTGACTGCTTTAATTTCTGTACCATAATTTGGCAGTACATCCAACCGGCCAACATCCAACCACGTATATGGCGTTGTGTGGGTGAGCGGTTGCTGATGTCAACGTTTTGAACAGAATGCCTCATGGTGGCGGAGGGGTTATGGTATGGGCAGGCATAAGCTACGGACAATGAACACAATTCCATTTTATCGATGGCAATTTTAATGCACAGAAATACTGCGATGAGATCCTGAGGCCCATTGTCATGCCATTCATCCGCCGCCATCACCTCATGTTTCAGCATGATAATGCACGGCTCCATGTCACAAGGATCTGCATACAATTCCTGGAAGCTGAAAATGCCCCAGTTCTTCCATGGCCTGCATACTCACCAGAAATGTCACCCATTGAGCATGTTTGGGATGCTCTGGATGAACTTGTATGACAGTGTGTTCCAGTTCCCGCCAATATCCAGCAACTTTGCGCAGCCATTGAAGAGGTGTGGGACAACATTCCACAGGCCACAATCAACAGCCTGATCTATGCTAAGGAGATGTGTCGTGCTGCATGAGGCAAATGGTGGTCACACCAGATACTGACTGATTTGCTGATCCACACCCCTACCTTTTTTTAAGGTGTCTGTGACCAACAGATGCATATCTGTATTCCCATGTGTTAAATCCATAGATTAGGGTCTAATGAATTCATTTCAATTCACTGATTTCCTTATATGAACAGTTGATCAGTCAAATCTTTGAAATTGTTGTATGCCGGTTAATATTTTTGCTCAGTATAATTTACATGAGCTGTAAGGAGCTCCGACTTGGGTTTGAACTTCGAGGAAATGTCTGTTTTAAGCATGAAACACACAGAAACCTCACTGCCTATAGACTGCCAATAGGTACTTATCACAGTGGGAGGACGGTCATTCTATTGCTAGAATAAAAGCAGTACCTGCTGCATGCTGACTGGTAGTGACAAACCTGACGGTTCTACTTTTAGATTTGCAGTGCTTGTCAGTGGCCGAGAACTTCATGCTGTGCCAATCAGAGAGCACGAACCCCCACATTGGGGGAGCCAATAAGAGTGACATTTTTATTATTTTTATATATATTGGAGAAAAAAAATAGTACATCCAGGATTGCCATGTTTGCGGTTTTCGAACAAATTGCGTAACTTTGAAAACGATGTTGCGGTTGAAAATGTATTTGTCGCGGGTTTTTTGGGGCTACTTCTAGTGAGTGAGTGGGTGAGTGGTGGGGAGGGCTGGGTGGGTGTTTTTGTGTTGAGAGCACTGGTTAAGAGAGTGCTGCATCTGAGTCACGGAGACAGAGCAGCACACCCATACGTCGTGACAACTTTTTGCCAGTTGTCAGTAGGTGGTTTAGATTGTCATTATGGAGACACCAATATGCAACCCTTTCTCTATAAAACATATTAACGCAATAGGACTGATATGACAGAGACAAAACAATAGAAAATCACTTTAGCCGCACTAGAGGGCTTTAGATAAATAAATTGCATTCTAATGTCGACTTTTCTTACGGAAAACCATATCAAACGAAAAAATTTTTTTACGCCTGCTCAGTTCTTGGGTCTCAAGCGCTGCACAAGTGAACATTTGAAATGGAAGTTATAGAACTCCATCGCATGCTTCTGTAATGGGAAAAAGCCCACAATGAAACATACTGACATTTAATGTGGAGAATGACAAATTTGCATCTGTTGGCTATCAAGTAGGCTAATGTATATGCCATTGTAGGCTACTGTAGTCTACCATGTGATACAATTAATATGTTGAAATGACGATATCGCTGGACTCATTGCAAATCAATTTGTGCCACTTGTGTAGCCTACCTGGAGCTGGGAAACGGGTTTAATAAATAGCCTATATCTTCAGTTTATTGTTGTTGTTGTAGCCTTGTGTTATTATGCAATTGTCAATGGCCATGTTTAGTTAATCAATTTGGAAGTTATCAATTGTGATCATGGTCCCTGCTCTATTGCAAATGTATCAATTTGCACATTTAATGTCGATCTCATTGTGGACTTTTCTCTGAAATTATATGTTGGCCTATCAGGGGCTATAGACAACCTGCATCTAGCTCAGCATACCTTGGTAAAGTTGAATCGCAATTATAAACCCAGATTTTAGTCAGTAGCCTATGCCTATTGAAATAACAAGCCAATCTCGCAAATAGACTATTTATAACTGTTTGTAGTCTTAACAATCTGGCTCATAATAACTGTGCAATCGCCAGAAAATAGCCTAACAATCGGTTTTTGAAGTTAGTCCATTTTTTTATTTTTTTATATACAAATAAATATCCAAGTATTTATCTAAGTATTTCACTCAAACTCTCCTGTCGTATTTATTTATAGTTATTCGTTTATGGGCAAACGGGATATATTTAATATAATTAACTGGGTGGTTTGAGCCCTGAATGCTGATTGGTTGTATATCAGGCCGTGTACCATAGGTATTGCAAAAATATATATATTTTTACTGTTCTAATTATATTGGTAACCAGTTTATAATAGCCATAAGGCACCTCAGGGGTTTGTGGTATATTTGCTAAAATACCACTGCTAAGGGTTGTGTCCTAAGAACAGGGACCACACCTCCTCGGGTCTTATTGTTTAATCATTACAGTCAAACATGTTAAATCGACATCCATTGAATGAAAAATTATCTGGCGAGTTTAATGAGGGCAAATTATATTTTATCTTGGGACACAGTTAAGCGCTCAAGAATTATAATTTTGATGGCAAACCGAATTCAGCTTCTTAGTCTACATCGTCAGAAATTATTATAATATTATTATTATATTCCTTCTTAAGATCGGACCCTTTTTTAAAATTCCGCTTCAAATGATTCAAATCTAACTGGCTGTAGCTTAGGACCTGAAGCAAGGATAAGCATATTCTTGATACCATTTGAAAGGAAACACTTTGAAGTTTGTGTAAATGTGAAATTAATGTAGTAGAATATAATACATTAGATCTGGTAAAAGATAATACAAAGAAAAAAACATGCGTTTTTCTTTGGTTTTTTTTGTCCCATCATCTTTGAAATGGAAGAGAAAGGCCATAATGTATTACTCCAGCCCAAGCACAATTTAGATTTTGGTCACTAGATGGCAGCAGTGTATGTGCAAAGTTTTAAACTGATTCAATGAACCATTGTATTTCTGTTCAAAATGTGTATCAAGACTGCCCAAATGTGTCTTATTGGTTTATTAATACATTTTCAAGTTCATAAATGTTCTCTCTACTCAAACAATAGCATGGTATGATTTCACTTTAATAGCTACTGTAAATTGGACAGTGCAGTTACATTAACAAGAATTAATAAGCTTTCTGCCCATATCAGATACAGTTGAAGTCGGAAGTTTACATAAACTTAGGTTGGAGTCATTAAAACTCTCCACAAATTTCTTGTTAACAAACTATAGTTTTGGCTAGTCAGTTGGGATATCTACTTTGTGCATGACACAAGTACTTTTTCCAACAATTGTTTACAGACAAATTATTTCACTTATAATTCACTGTATCACAATTCCAGTGGGTCAGAAGTTTACATACACGAAGCTGACTGTGCCTTTAAACAGCTTGGAAAATTCCAGAAAATTATGTCATGGCTTTACAAGCTTCTGATAGGCTCATTTAAATAATTGGAGTCAATTGGAGGTGTACCTGTGCATGTGTTTCAAGGCCTACCTTCAAACAGTGTCTCTTTTGAAAATCAAAAGAAATCAGCCAAGACCTCAGGAAAATAATTGTAGACCTCCACCAGTCTGGTTCATCCTTGGGAGCTATTTCCAAACGCCTGAATGTACCACGTTCATCTGTACAAATAATAGTACGCAAGTATAAACACCATGGGACCACACAGCCAACCTACTGCTCAGGAATGAGATGCGTTCTGTCTCCTAGAGATGAATGTTCCTTGGTGCGAAAAGTGCAAATCAATCCCAGAACAACAGCAAAGGACCTTGTGAAGATGCTGGAGGAAACAGGTACAAATGTATCTATATCCACAGTAAAACAAATCAAATAAAATTTATTTATATAGCCCTTCGTACATCAGCTGATATCTCAAAGTGTTGTACAGAAACCCAGCCTAAAACCCCAAACAGCAAGCAATGCAGGTGTAGAAGCACAGTGGCTAGGAAAAACTCCCTAGGAGAGCCAAAACCTAGGAAGAAACCTAGAGAGGAAGCAGGCTATGTGGGGTGGCCATCCTCTTCTGGCTGTGCCGGGTGGAGATTATAACAGAACATGGCCAAGATGTTCAAATGTTCATAAATGACCAGCATGGTCGAATAATAATAAGGCAGAACAGTTGAAACTGGAGCAGCAGCACGGTCAGGTGGACTGGGACAGCAAGGAGTCATCATGTCAGGTAGTCCTGGGGCACGGTCCTAGGGCTCAGGTCAGTTGAAACTGGAGCATGTGTCGATATCTATATGCATTGTTTTCTATAAATGTGTCTATATCAACATAAACTGAAAGGCCGCTCAGCAAGGAAGAAGCCACTGCTCCAAAACCACCATAAAAAAGCCAGACTACGGTTTCAAACTGCACATGTGGACAAAGATTGTGCTTTTTGGAGAAATGTCCTCTGGTCTGATGAAACAAAAATAGAACTGTTTGGCCATAATGACCATCGTTATTTTTGGAGGAAAAAGGGGGAAGCTTGCAAACCGAAGAACACCATCCCAACCGTGAAGCACGGGGGTGGCAGCATCATGCTGTGGGGGTGCTTTGCTGCAGGAGGGACTGGTGCACTTCACAAAATAGATGGCAGCATGAGGGAGGAAAATTATGTGGATATATTGAAGCAACATCTCAAGACGTCAGTCAGGAAGTTAAAGGGTCTTCCAAATGGACAATGACCCCAAGCCTACTTCCAAAGTTGTGGCAAAATGGCTTAAGGACAACAAAGTCAAGGTATTGGAGTGGCCATCACAAAGCCCTGACCTCAATCCTATAGAAAATTTGTAGGCAGAACTGAAAAGGTGTGTGCGTGCAAGGAGGCCTACAAACCTGACTCAGTTACACCAGCTCTGTCAGGAGGAATGGGCCGAAATTCACCCAACTTATTGTGGGAAGCTTGTGGAAGGCTACCCGAAACGTTTGACCCAAGTTAAACAATTTAAAGGCAATGCTACCAAAACCTAATTGGGTGTATGTAAACTTCTGACCCACTGGGAATCTGATGAAAGAAAAAAAGCTGAAATGAATCAATCTCTCTACTATTATTCTGACATTTCACATTCTTAAAATAGAGTGGTGATCCTAACTGACCTAAGACAGGGAATTTTTACTCGGATTAAATGTCATGAATTGTGAAAAACTGAGTTTAAATGTATTTGAAGATGTATGTACACTTCCGACTTCAACTGTATGTCTGTGTCATGGGAACTTTTCTTGTTACTCACAACCTCATGCTAATCACATTAGCCTACGTTAGCTCAACCATCCCGCGGGGGTGGGGGACGACACACCGATCCTGTAGAGGTTCATTCGCTCGATAACGTTATGGAAATTGGATTTATTGGATAAATGTGGCAAGTCATCTCTTGCTACAAATGAAAATGTGTCTAGTTTTCAGGCCTTGTGGGCGGGTTTTGAGAGGTCATTGCACTCGTCATTTCAGCTAGACCTGGCAACCCTGCGTACATCCAAGGTTAAATGTCATGAGCCAGTCACACTTCGCATGCAATGTAGGCTATGGCATGGTAGCTGGCATGCGCAGACGCAATGCATACCACACTAAATACTTATAATTGACATTATGATTCAATTAGTTTCCATGAAACAGCTGCCTGTGTTAGCTGCTGTTATTTTCAACATCGGTCAGCTGTGAAAGCTGTGGATGGGGCTTTGGAAAACAATGCATGTGGGTGGGCTCCATTGGGTGACCACCTAATGGGAATGCCCCTGTCATTTGTGACGATAGAATGATATTTTGTCTTAAATGTAAGTGATTTCAGCGAGGACATTTGATTCGTTGGATTGAATAGTGATTTAAATGTTTCTGTTGAATCAGACATGTAACGTGCCTTAGAATCATATTTTAGACAGTATACTTAAGTGATAGTGTCCGATTTCCTTGGATCCTTTGAGATAGCCAATTTCAATGTGTTGGAGCTGTGATTTCAAATATATATTATACATCTTTGGCTCAGCAAACCCCAGTTAAAAATATATTCTATATTTCCCTCTCATTTGGCATCCTTTTACCCAGACACTCCAACCCATTCCTTCATGATAGAAATAAGGTTCAATATTTGCCACATTGAGACGAGTAAGATTATAGTAGTTCAGTGGGGCAGTGCTTACGGCTGCCCTTTGAACCTGACTGACATGAGGAATGCATGCAGAGCACTCTTCTGGAGGGCTTCACAATAGCCCTGGAGAGGCACAAGAACTGGAGGTCCCTCACATCCACACACACTCTCTTTGTGAGAATACATTGTGAAAATTGCTTGTATTCGGAATGTCAGTCGTGCAGATATTAAAATACTTTTTTTTTGTGTGTGGTGAGGCTGCCACGGTGCTTGTGTAAAAAAAAAAATGATTCAGTCAAATGTTAAGTAAAAAATAGAATATATCTGCAATCCTTTCTGTCAGGCCCAAATGTAAAATGTATTGAAATGAGAGTGTGAAAACACCCTGGGTCAGTTTACCCTGCCAGGTTCTCATTGATAGTGCATGTTAATTCAGAATTATTTCACTCGGCCGAGCATGAGGCATCAACTCTGACCACTATACACGATTAAAACACGGTTGAACAGCCATGAACAGAAGTTGAACACATTTTTTATGGTCTCTTGGTCCTCACATTTACATGGTTATTGTGAAAGCAGTAATTAACATATGATATTCAATTTCTGCCCTGTATTTCTCTGACATTGACCTGTGTGTTGACTGAACCCACTGTGTGTGAGTAGTGTGTGTCAGCTGGCTCAGTCTGATTGTAATGGACACCATGTTCTCTGGCCCAGCAGCACATATCAGTGTGTATGGTCACGGTGTGGAATTGCTTTCATACCGCAATATGCTCACGTTCCTACCTATCCTCCATGCCCCGAGACCATATTCCAGGATATATCCTCTCACCTAACATGCACGGAAATCAGTCAAAGCAAGTCTCCTCTCATTCGCACTTCACCACACTCAGCATCTCCGGCTGATTTCCTAAAGAGGCAGCGGTCTCACCTGGAGATCCCCCAATGAAAACTCAGTGAGAACGCTTGAGAGATCCTAAGAGGGATTTCGGACGGACCTTTTCTTACCCCCTTATAATCACACACCATCAGCCTAATACTGGATCCCTTTTTCTGAGAACAGACCATATTTAGTGTGGGGTAATTCAATTTTGGCTAGCGGTGTTGACTTAAATTTTCCAATGTACTGTAATTGGCCCTCTATACCCATAGGCAATTTGCAGAGGAAAGCTTCCTCTCCTGACTGGTCGATGGGATGCTATGTCTGCCGGTGGCAATGTTTTGGATGTTAAGCTCGGTGTCACTCGGCGCAGGGTGCCTCTGTTCCGCCTGCTTGCTAACAAAACACAGGTGCGCCTGCTATTGCTGCTGGATTGCAATTAGAGATGCACAGCTGTTGCGCACACACCTCCCGACCTCCCCCTTTTCTTCTCTGTGTCATTGATCTGTCTTGTCGAGGGTAGCCAGGAGATCTGTGCATATCCAAATTCACTCCCTCTGTCTTCAGGAAACGGCTTTTATTTGATCGGGGAGATGAATGCGAGCACAGCCGCTCTCTGGTTGCCAGCGATGAACGGGCGATGCAAATTCAATTTGGCCGTTTGTTGTCGTTATAGATATGCAAAAGCGTATTCCATATTCCATGGTTCCTTTTGTTTTCTAGTCGTCTGTGTCATTGCACTGGCCCTTTTGTTTTAGGTATTAGGTGATAAGATTCGAACAAACCCATCACAGATGCGGTTCTCAGAACCACTGAACAGAATTAATTGTCCCACAAAACTCTCTATGCCATGTCTCACTTGTCTAACATCTGGACCACCTAATACCTCCCTCAGGGACTTCAAGGGCTTAAGAGTGGTCACAAAAAGCGATTCATTCCTTACCGTGAAATTCTTGCTTACGAGCCCTTTACCAACAATGCAGAGTTTTCAAAAAGTAAGATACATTTGCTGAATAAACGAAAGGAAAAATATTAACACAATAAAATAACAATAATGAGGCTATATACAAGGAATACCGGTACAGTGTCCATGTGCAGGTGTATGAGTTTAGTCGAGCTAATTTAGGTAATATGTAAATGTACATAGGGGTAAAGTAACTATGCATAGATAATAAACACGCAAGGTAGCAGCAGCATGTGTGAAGGAATATGAATGTATATGTGTGTGTGTTGGAGTGTCAATGGAGTATGTGGTTAGAGTCCAGTGAGTGTACATCGAGCCCGTGCAACAGAATCGGCGCAACATATTATAATAAAATAAGGAGGTCAATGTAAATAGTCTGGGTAGCCATTTGATTAACTGTTCAGCAGTCTAATTGCTTGAGCCCGGGCTTGCCGTGCGGTAGCAGAGAGAACCGTCTATGACTTGGGTGGCTGGCGCCTTTGAAAATGTTTTGAGGCACAGAGATGAGAGTGAAGAAGAACTATATATTTTCCAAGGAAAGGGAGCTTTTTTTCTCACGGTCGGCTTGTCAATGGGGATGGGGATCTGTTTATCAATGTTCCACTTGCATGAAAAGCCGTTGTGGGATCCACCACAGACCGCTCCATCTTCAGCAGCCACCCGCCTTGGAGGAACCAAGCCAAGGGGACCTGCTCCGGGATCATTACAATAATAGAGGCTGTCTCCTCTCTCTCTCTCCCTCTCCTCTCTGTCTCCGACCCCCTCCCTCCCACCCACAGCAGCCGAGCTCCTACTCTGTGTCTCTCAGTGCCACGTATGATCAGATGGATATGATCACCCACACCTGCCCCATCCCTTCCCTTTCTCTCCGCCACAGCCACTTCTGCCAGCTCTGGGGTTGACTGACGGACTGTGTTCTCCTGTGCATCTGTTCTCTGATGGGCTGTGGCCAACCTGTATGCTCCTCTCTGTGCTCAGCACTGCTGGTGAGCCCAGGCACTCCACAGTGGCTATGTTGTGTGTTAATTGTGAGTGGGCCAGTTCTGGGCTGTGACACATGGCTAATGTTTTATTTTCCCAACAAAGGACACCATCGGTTATGGCTGACACACTGCCCCCCCCCCCCCCCCCCATAAAGGATGTCTGATATTTTATTAAACATGAGTTTTGTTCGGCTGGCACATAAGGGGCAAGGTAGCAGATGTAAGATCTCATTATATTTTGGCTTACCATATGGCGTCAGATTTGCGTGCCTCCCTCTGGGGACTCCAAGGGCTCATGGTTGTTGTTTCACAGCCTACATGTAGGATTGAGTTGGACACTTGTCAACTTCTCAGTGGAAGCAGGCCTGGTCATTTAGGTTTCACCTTCAGACCAAGCGCTTTGAGAAACCGTGCTAATTTCCACAAAGTTAGACATGTGTACTTTTTGTCATTTGGCACAGCGTTTGCAGGAAACCTCAAGCTATGTCTTGGAGTCCAACCCGACCAAAAACAAGAGTCTTTCTGAGTCCTTTTTTTGTGGAATAAGAACATTGTCTTTTGGGCGTCTGTGGTTATACTTTTAGGGGTCTGTGGTTATACTACTTGAACAATGCGTCATGAAGGTTTTATACCATTACCACCATCATTACCACTATCGCTATACCATTACCACTAAGTCTTTTCAGAAGACAATAATGCCATCAAGATAGATAAGTAGATGATTGCAGGTGAGGTCACCAAGCACCACTTCCCATAAAATAGTGGAAAATGACTGGTGCATTGCACACACCAAAGGGCACGCCAGTCCACTCAACCAGCCCAAAGGATTGTGGCCGCTGCCGTCTCGTCCCGGCGTAATGACACCTGTCGTAACCATTGAGAATAGCAATCCTGATCTATGAGAATGCCACAATGAAACCCCACCATCATAGAGGAGTCGCGTTCGAAAACGTACTGCTGCGAATGCGACACCAACCAGGGGCCAAGGTCATGCTTGTGAGACGGTAGCATTATGTAGGCGTTCATGGTGCGTACCGCAGGTGTTCCAGTGTGTTCTCTTCACACCTGTGGATAGCGCCGGGTTTACTAGTTAGCCCTGCTCTCTGGCTCGCTGCCTCACTTCAGAGTCCTGTGCGGAACGCTCTCATTAAACAACTCTGTCACACGGCAGTAGCCCACACTCAACACACACAACCAGAAATTTCACCTCTAATACACTATTAACCCTCCCCTCAGTCTCCACCTCTACGTACAGTACTGTATCTGACTGGCGCATAGACCAAGCTCCGGGAGACGTAGTGGGGTTGTAGTGTCATGCGATTGCGTTGCTGTAAATGATCTGTTAGACGACGGTACTTGTAGACGGGCTGGCTATTTCACTGCATAATATCCTATTTTCCCCGTAACAGTCATATATCTATATGGGTCAATGTGATTCATTCGCTTACGAAACCTTTGTGGGTTAGAAAGCGGTAATTGTGCTGTCTATGTGTCTATTTTACTGAAGTCTGATTTAAGTAGTAGTCCCTCAATGATGGAGGGACATGAAAAGGTTTCCCCGAGCCAATTGGAGGAGGAGGTTACGCCGAGGAAAATGACTCGTCAAACCAGGGTGATCATGACCCCCCCCACGAACCCTTGACATCACAACTTTGTCTCGTGGCGGTTGTCGCCATGGTTTTTAAAGAACTTCCAGGGTCTGCATTGTTGTTCCTGACAAAGAGCACCTCTCAACTGACATTGAATTAGTTCTATGAGTTAAACGTCTTCTATGAGCTCGCTGAAACCAAAGAAACCAAACCTTTTCCTTCCTGATGCATTTATATTTTCTACACTGATTTATTGTTTTATTCATACTGATCACTGTAGAGCTACTGGGCTAGTTCTTATGTCAGTTTAGCGGGCCTCTTTGCTGTGGTCTCATGCTTTGGTAGACAAATAATTCCTTCTTTGAGCCAAACATATCACAACAAGTATTCACCAATGGGCCAATGGAGGTCTCCTCTCTTCTCTCCAAACCCGACTGCTCCACAGCAAAGTTACCAGAGCGGAAAGGCTCTCCAAACAAAAGGGGCACGGTGATAACACTCTGCAATCCGTGCTGTGAGAGCGAGAAGGGATCCTGGAAGGGCAGAGGGGTGGGGAGCGGTGGAGGGGTTGCATTTCCCCTGTGTGGCTCGGCCATTATCCGTGTTTCACATTTTTGCCACCACAGCCACTGCCTGTCAAGAAAAGAGCACGCTACATCCATCCACGCTTCCCGGGGACTCCATTGCACCCTGATGGGCAGGGATTTAAAATGAATTGGGGATACAGGGGCATAGGGAGAGCGATGTATGGGCACGCGGAACTGTGCAGGCAGGCAATCTGCTGTGATGAAGAGGCCTCCCAAGTGGCGCAGCGGTCTAAGGTACTGCATCTTAGTGCTAGAGGCATCACTACAGACCCTGGATTGATTCCAGGCTGTATCACAACCAGCCGTGATTGGGAGTCCCATAGGGCTGCACACAATTGGGCCAGCATCATCCGGGTTAGGGTTTGGCTGGGGTAGGCCGTCATTGTAAATAAGAATTTGTTCTTAACTGACTTGCCTAGTTAAATAAAGGTTCAATAAAAATTCAATTATCTCATGGCCCAAACTGCATCCTTCCAGGTACCCCTTCAAGCCCCACTGTGCTAGCCGCTGCCCACCTGGTGTATTGCGTTCCCAGAGGCCCCACAGCCTGCTGCCCATCAGCCTGGGTGCATCCATCCACACCTCAGTGGATAGTGAATTAAAAGAGAGATGATTCAATTGCTTCTGGAAGACAGGAGCGAGGAGAGATAGAGGGGTGAGATGCACTTGTGTTTGCATTTTTTTTAAACTTTTGCAAGTGGGGCACAGGTGTAAGTTATGTTAGTCATTACTTTGGAAGTTGGGAGCGAGGGGGGTTGTACATCTTCATAGACTCTCTGCACATTTGTGTTTAACCTCTTAGAGAAACTGAGGACTTGTTATGACTGCATCCACAGCAGAGGCACTGAACGAACGGCTGCGATTTATTTAGCACATCAAATCCCAGCTGTGAAAACAGACGCCCAATCAATACTGAACATCCCTAAAAGTTACAGGAAGTGTTTGTGATTGGAGATTTTTGGTCTCTTATAGATTCTTATCTGAGTTTTGTGTTTTTAACTTAACTCTTGGGATGCATTTAGCCTCATCACTGCATCGCAGTGCTAGAGGCGTCACTACAGACCCAGGTTTGATCCCAGGCTGTGTCGCAGCCGGCCGAGACTGGGAGACCAATGAGGCGGCGTACAATTGGCCCAGCGTCGTCCGGGTTAGGGGAGGTTTTGGCCGGCCGGGGTGTCCTTGTCCCATCGTGCTCTAGCGACTCCTTGTGGTGGGCCGGGCGCATGCACCCTGACTTCGGTCGCCAGTTGCACGGTGTTTCCTCCGACACATTGGTGCAGCTGGCTTCCGGGTTAAGAGAGCAGTGTGTCAAGAAGCAGTGCGGCTTGGCAGGATGGTGTTTCGGAGGATGCATGGCTCTCGACCTTCGCCTCTCCCGTGTTGCAGCGATTGGACAAAGACCGTAACTACCAATTGTATATGATGAAATTGGGGAGAAACGGGGGTAAAAAAGTAAGAAAATATATAATAATTTTTAAAAAATAAGATTTGCAACGCTGCTGGTTTTTTTCACGCTCAACAGTTTCCTGTGTGTATAAAGAATGGTCCACCACCGAAGGAACGTCCAGCCAACCGGATACAGCTGCGGGAAGCATTGGTGTCGAAAGGGGCCAGCGTTCTCGTGGAACGCTTTCACCACCTTGTAGAGTCAATGCCCCGATGAATTGAGGCTGTTCTGAGGGCAAAAGCTGAGTTGCAACTCAACATTAGAACTGTGTTTTTATGTTTTGTGCACTCAGAGTATAAACTGTTCTTAATTTAATCAAGCCCAGGAGTTCCAGTTAATTTAGTAGGCGTCTGTGAGGGAGTTCTTGAATTATTCAAATGAGTTTTTATTAGTTTCAGATATAAGATGCTCCTAATTAGCCTGATGAGAATATAATGAACAATTGTTATTTTGTACTGCTCAACGAGCAGTGCTACAAACATCTCCTCTAGCAATGCTTTGGTTTTGTCAGGATCATGCTGTTTGTTTTGTTGACACAATATTCTCATTCAACAAGAGCTTAACGGTCCATCAGAAACTCTCTTTGTTACTTTATTCATTCATCCTGAACCTTATGTCTCTCTCTCTCTCTCTCTCTCTCTCTCTCTCTCTCTGTAGGTTCCCTATGTGAAAGTGGCCCCCGAGGACATTCTGAAGGTTCAGTTCCCCCGCTTCACCACCCTGGACCTGCGCCCCACCAACACAGACATCAGCCTGGCCGTGGCTGGCCTGCTCACCTTTTTCAACAGCACCACAGCCTGCCTCATCTGTGCCCAGGCCGACTGTGAGTGGGTCACGCACCACTAACTCTTTGTTGCCATATGTACCATATACACACATTCCATTCTCTCTCTCTCTCTCTCTCTCTCTCTCTCTCTCTCTCTCTCTCACTCTCTCACTCTCTCACTCTCTCACTCTCTCACTCTCTCACTCTCTCACTCTCTCACTCTCTCACTCTCTCACTCTCTCACTCTCTCACTCTCACACACACACACACACACACACACACACACACACACACAGAGTGGTTTTGGGATACAGTGCATTCAAATAGATGCAGAATCGCCCTGCAGTTGATACACCCACACACAAGCCTATCTATAACCCAAATGCATTTACTCTTGCATAATTCTTCCTCCCCACAATGCATCATCATCTAGTAAAACGCAGGCAAATGACTTTGCTTTTTACGTAGTCCATTAATGCATCTTCCTCTTTTATTCCAGTGTGACATTCTTGTGTGATGTCGCATACACTTATCATCCAACACCTCCCACCCCGAGACGACAATGTCATGTCTGACCTTAAAAAGAGAAATGCATGAAAATACCCAGTATGGATTCATGATCAAACCGCCAGACTCAAAGACATCAAAGACAAAGCAACACAAAAAAAGTATGAAAGAATGGAAGATTAAATCCCAGTCTGTTTCCACCATTCCCCGTACAGAAATCAGTAATTACAAGTGCCCGTACAAAGTCACATTGACCCCATCTGCTACAGGCCAACTTTCCCCTTAATCAGCTTAGGGCTTTGAAGTGTGGCGGACTGGATTTCAGCTCTCGATTAGAACCGAGGTGTTCTCAGCTGGCACGAGCCCCCCCCAGCCCACCCTCTCCTCGCCATCACCCCCACCCCCACCCCTCACACAACTCTCCCAACCAACTTCAGAAAATAATGGTTGACGTTTATGCTCAGCAAAGCCAGTTTGACTGAGGTGTTACCCGAGAAACGGAGATAACAAGGAAGAAAAGAGGGAGGGAAAAACAAAACGCCCACCAACAGCTAAAGACCTTAGTGACTCAGAACTGCCTGGACTTTGTTTCTTGACAATGACTGCCAGTGTCAAAACTAGCTAATTAGTTGTTATTTTCCACTTGGTGTTTATGTCTGTTGCTGTCAATCTGCCGTTTAACGGAGCGCTCATCAAACGATGTTGTTAATCAGCCCACAGACACATGACAGTTCCGTGCCTGGCAAGGGTTATGAGACACTGGGAAATATTGACATATCCACAGAGGGCCGTGATCTCACCATCAACAAGCTGTGTGAGAGAGGAACCTCAAACTTTAAAAACCTGCCTGTGTCAGTGTGGGCTAAGGGGGAATCGATAAGGCTGCTGAGGGGGAGCATGGCCCTTCCCTTCCTCGACAGCAAGGAGGATGCCAGTCACTTTAGCTGAGTGAGGGGGTCTAACCATACTACTGCTATTGCACATAGGGGCAGAAGGAGAGGTTGTCTGGAAATTACATGGGTTGTAGTGATTGCCCTGCTATGTGACCCCTTCCGCAGCGCCACTGTAAAATACCAATGACGGCTTGGGCTCGGCAATGTGCTGTAGCAGCAGTGGCGGTAGCCGCGGTAGCGTTAGCTGGCTGGCAGAGGCCCCGTGACGGTCGGCACTGGCCTCATTAATCACAGCGACCGGTGACAGCCTAATAGAGCGTGGCCGAGTCATGAATATTTCCCAGCCTGCCCCTGGCTGAGAGAGAGAGAGGGGGGGGGGGGGCAGGAGTGGAAGGAGTGTGGAGCTAGCGCAAAGAAGGACACCCATTAATCTGGCTAACCTGCCTACTACGGAGTAGTACAGTAGAACATAGAGAACCTAGCCACAGGGGTGGAGGAGGACTGTGTGGGAGAGGGGAGCACTTTGTTAACAGGGAGATTTGTGCATGGGAGGTCAGCTGGCGGGCAGCAGACAGGTGGGAGGGGACAGATCACCCACACTCTATTTCTGGGGGACTGGCTCAGAAAAGACCAGCGGGCAGAGGGGGGTGGGGGGCTTCCTGGTCAACACAGCATCTTATGTTAGGAATCCGCTATCACCTAACGTAGCAATTTATCGTCTGCATTGAATGAGCTAGAAGTAATGCATAATGTAAAACCTGAAATGACTTCTCGGATGACATGCGCCTTAGCAACCAACTCCCTATGTTTCTTATTGAGAGAGGTTAGGCCAAATGTTTTAAAGGCACACACACGACAAAGTTCTGGGCTTTCTCCAACTGTCAAGGTAGATGTTTGTGTCTCCTTGGAGAGGAACAATTATAGGATATGCTTGCTCAACGATTCGACTCTCTGCTCGGAAAATGTCATGAGTAATCTGTAATTAAAGTTGATCAAGTAAAATAATGTCTCTCTGTCTCCGGAGAGAGCTAGATGAATAAACTCTGTGGGAAGACGGACCGGTTAACTGGGGTGATGAAGTGATTTAGCCGTTTACCGGCAATGACTTGTTGTTGTTTGTTGTCTGGGGATCAAGCTGAGCAATCCTCCCGACGTGATGACATTTAGAGAAAGTTTCAATACGGATTATGATATATTTACAGCTCCAGTAACAGCAGACATCAGCCCACCTTAATTCTCCCCGTCAGAATGAATAGTTGCTGTGCTGTCAGTTCTGTTGCACTTCCTCCCTACTGGAAGACATCAGTAAGTGAGGAAACTGTGGAGACAATATGGCTCCACCAAAGGCTCTAAACAGAGGGATGAGGGTGAGCTTCCTCCATTGGCTTTCACTGGGGGGGGGGGGGGGGGGATTCATGAGAACAAAGCAGAGTAGAGCCCTGGTCAGCTGTTTGCTCGTCTACCCGGAGGAAGGATGAAGGATCGTACAGACCCACAACGTCCCATATTCCCAACCTTGCCCATTAAAGAGCTCTAGTGACACGCTGAACTGTTTATATAAGAGAGAATGATAGACTATCGACTTGTTGATATGTGTGGTTATTTTCAGGCTTTTGAACCCATGCTAATGAAAAATAACATCATTATTCTCAAACGGGGAGGCACCGTTTCCCGGTTAGCCATGGAAAAAGGTTAGACCGTTGAAGGCTAGAGACGTGTGAAGTCTGTTTTTGTTTGTGGAGGTTGTGGAGGCCGTTAGGGTAAGTTCATGTACTGACACGCTACCAATGCCTAGACATTAGCACCTGTCCTATCCCAAGCACTCCAGTTAATAAATGCAGCTGGTCTGGAGGGATAACTACATTGAAGTAATTTAACTCTCTTCCATCCGCCCATCAATCGCTTAAATCACCTGATTAATCATGGTCATTCGGGTTCGGGCCTGTTTAAAAAGTATATCCATCTTTTACTGTGAAATGCCATGAAATTCTGCAAACTGCAACCATTCGGTTGTAGAGTGCAGGGTTCCCGGACAGCAGGAGTCCAGCAGCCGAGTCCAACAGACTGGTGTGCAGCCAGTTGAGTGCTGTGTTGACACTGGCAACACAGCACAGACCTGTCATTGGTCCTGGCTGAGCAGTGTATTTGCATAGAGGCACAGTGTGCAGGAAGGTAAATGAGAGTCGGGGCTTTGTGAGAGCCCAGTGAAATGTGACGGCCTGTGAAAGGGGGAAGTGACTGGCTGCCCAGACTGAGTGGCAGACCCTGCCTTTATCTGTCTGCCTGAGAGGCAGCGTCAGGCAGTGCTACCGTATGTGTGGCCCATGCCAATGAGGTACCTACAACATTGTAGAATCACAAACCAACTACTGCAGGCAGCAGCAGCACAGCCTCTCCACAAACAAAAACAGACTTCACACGTCCCTAACCTTCAACGGTCTAACCTTTTTCCATGGCTAACCGGGAGACGGTGCCTCCCCGTTTGAGAATAATGATGTTATTTTTCATTAGCATGGGTTCAAAAGCCTGAAACGTTGACGCGACGTGGCTGCTCAGAAGAGATTGTGAAATGAAGACATCACGTACATACTCCATTTTTATTTATGTCGCTTTGAATCATGCACAGCCTAGACACCAAATGGAAATGTATTCCCCACTGGTTGAATGCAAGGGAATGACAGGAGGGGCAACTCCTTTTTTTCCCTCTCACATCAGGGCAACTCCTGCTGTGAACACTGAGCAGCGCAGTGTGCTGTCTTATGTAATGTACTAAATGTGAAATTGCAAGCAGGGAATGAAGATTGAGCAGGTTTAGAAGGCTCATCACAGATATGCTGTGTAACTCGACAGGTAACGGAGCTGACCGTCTCGGAGAAGACAGGCACCGTCGCTGATGATGTGCGTTTCTAGGAGAAACAAACCATTAAAGGCATTTGGATTCGATGGGTTGGAACACGCAGTGCCTTAGGAACAGCTGCTGCTGCTACTGCATGTAACCAAAGGAAGAAAACAATGATTATAATGTCAAATGGGTTCTACTATGATCAATGCTGGATTAAGTTGTATTGTAATGGACTGTATGCTCTGACACCTATGCATGTATATAACGTAATCTCAAAGGGAGGAGAAAAAGAACACAGCAAATGAACTCTATCAAAATTGCTTTTTCTACTACGAATAAAGCTTGGTCTCTGTGGTATTGTAATTGTATTACAAGTTCAGTAAAGTACCACTGGAAACATATTCATTGCCTCACTTATAATGAACCCGTTTCCAATCTCTTTGAAGCGGTTCTGGGAACTAAATGCTGGAGATGATGTTTAAAAATGTCACCTAGCAAATTAAGGACTTTACAATTAGCTGTAATCACAGGTCATCAGTGAAATTATTTTAGGTGGGAAGGATTTTAATGACCGTGTTATTGACAAAACAAGGCATAAAAAGAAGATGGTGTTTCTCACACAAAATTATGTATTTTTGTAATTTTTTAAAAACGTATTCAGTTGAAATGTTTCTGTCAGCGCTAGTTCTCAGAAATGTGACTTTAATACTCAGAAATTGGTCACAGATTACCCTTAGGAGATTCGTTGTCTACCTGCTCATAATAACATCACTGTCTTCGTCCCTTACCCCACAGGCTTATTAAATCTGGAGAGACTGTTACGCCAGTTCCTCATCTCCAAGGAGACTCTATCGGTTCGCATGCTGGATGACAGCCAGGATCCCACACCCCTTCTCAAGGAGATTCGCGATGACAAGACTGCCACCATCATTGTGGACGCTAACGCCACAATGTCCCACATCATTTTGGAAAGGGTGAGTTTATTTTACCTTTATTTAACTAGGCAAGTCAGTTAAGAACAAATTCTTATTTTCAATGACAGCCTAGAAACAGTGGGTTAACTGCCTGTTCAGGCACAGAACGACACAGTCCAACCTTGTCAGCTCCGGGGTTTGAACTTGCAACCTTCCGGTTACTAGTCCAGTGCTCTAACTAGGCTACCCTGCCGCCCCAGTCTTGTCTGTCGTAGTGTGCTCTTTCCCGATGTTCTGAGAAATCTCAGCAGTAGCTGATGATACACATTTTTTTATTTTAAATATCTATATGTCGATCCCAAGATAAAGTTCAGGGTCAAGGTGGATATTGAAAATAATTTAACGAGTTACAGGCTGAATCACTTACCGGTGAATGAGTGTTGGACTGAACGAATGGTAGCTTTTAACATCATACACGTAGTTCTGATGTACGTACTCTAGGTCTAGTAGCATGAATAAATCACGGAGTATCTGTAACTCCATATTTGGAGAGTAGAATGGTGTGCAAATACAATTAGAGGAGATTGTGGAGTGCCGTTGGGCTTAGCACTTAAACCACTAGAGTACCGAAGAGTAGCAGCAGAGATGGGAAATATTGAGAAATTAAAACCAATGCTAGAGATAGGAAATATGGAGATATTAAAACCAATGCAATTAGCTTCTTTTTTTTTTTTTAAGAAAAAGGTCTAGTCAGTCAAATCATTTTACTTCAAGTGACAGGCGTGAGATGTAAATTACGTTCTGTTCTGTGATCATTCATTAATAATAGAGGAGTACATTAGGTTTAAATGGTTGATCTTTATAATAAATACAACCCTTAACATCATAAACACTAATTAATATTGTTGTAGTATAAAGGAAATAGAAGTGACTAAAGTTTATTTTTAATATTTATTTCCCGTTTTTTTTTTTTTACAGACATCTGTTGGTAGCAACGACTTTCTTTGTTGATAAGATAACCTATTTTTCAATCATGGAATGTTGAACTCTTTTCAAACTATTTATGCTTTCTATTGAAGGCGTCTATCACTCATCAGGTTATATGTTGTGTGTTTATAAATAAGATCATTATTTGGTGGGTGCTTATGTTTGTCCTATTTCACAAATGTACAAGTCTGTATTAATAATGTTTTTGTTTGTTTGTTGCATATCCCAACTCTCTCTGAGACCCTCAGAGAGTGTGGGCACGGTCAGGGTCTGCCATTATCAACGGCAACCCTGGAGCAATTAGGGTTAAACGCTTTGCTCAAGGGCACATTGATAGATTTTTCATTATGTCAAGTCAGAACTAGCAACCTTTCACACCCTAACTGCTAGGCCCTGTAAAATCACCAGCTGAGAAGTTCCATGGAGACCCAGGGATTGAACCCAGGGATTGAACCCAGGGATTGAACCCAGGGATTGAACCCAGGGATTGAACCCAGGGATTGATACATGCGAAGCATGTGCTCTAACATTGAGCTACATCCACTCAGTTGTGAAGAGCTAGTCCGACATACATAATATAATTCAATCTAATTGGACATTCATATCGGACATGACTATTCTTCACAGTAAACTGTCAATATGACCTTTCAGTGATGTCTGTTTCCACTAATAGAACCATACCTGAAGTGAACAGAGAAGTTAGAAATGAAAGCAACAAAGATAGAACACTCTGTAGCTTGGCAGAGTTCTTCCGGAGCCGACATAAAGTTAATACTTTGCGTGATAGGACCAGCCTCCTGCTATCCCTTCTAAAGACCTGCGATTAGATCGTAAGGTGACAGAAACACGGGTGAAAGGCACCTTGCAGCAAAGGGCCGTGTTGTAATTAAAACATAGATATTGGAAGCTTGGCTGCAGTGAAGGAGACAATGGCTAAAGGGAAATGGAGAGACAGAGAGAAAGACGGAGAGACGGACAGAGACCAAGAGAGAGAGAGCAATTGAGCACTGGCTAAGGGTGTATGCTAGGTTTGAATATTTGCTGGTATTTTACAAAAGTTCCATCCTGAAAGAAAAAAAATCCCTTTTCTCCCGGGTAGCCCGGTATTTCCCACCAAAACCGAAAGTGTAATTCAAAAGCATATAAAGTATATAGTCTATGTCTGGGTTTTAATAGAGTTTTGATTGAAATGTCAGCGCTACCTGAGCCTGATGAGCTATACATAAAAAATAATTTCATGAGCCCTACTGTACATTAAAGACATTTTAAGAGCCCATGCTCCAAAAATCCCAAATGATTGTGTCGTTATCCAATACACATATGATATACAATATAGGCTATTGCACATTACGCACTACAGAAAAACGTACAATCACGTCGATGTAGCTAGCTATATGCTCTCTTGGGTAAATAAATGAAACAAGCTCCAGTAGGCTAATCTTTTTCAGTGTGAATTGTATTACTGTACCGTGTTGTATTATACTCTACTATATGGACTGGAATTACGCACCTCGTTCAAACCATGATGAAGCTGAGAGAACATGCGATTCTGGTGCAGCACATGCGGCCTACAAAGTTACAAGCTTAGGTTAGCGAATTAGTAGGCTGACGCATATACACTTTTCATAATATTTCCCCTAATGTTATTAGCCTACCTCTTCGTTCTCTCTATTGTTGCCTCATTCCTTCAACTTCGCTTTCAACAGTGAAATGAAACAAGTTCCATTGCCCTTATCTTCATCCTTCTAATGGCACCCTGGAATAATATAGGACTAGAATTAGATGCAGATGGCATTCACTTCTCTTCACGAAGATTGAATGGTTAAGGGACTTAATAAATAACTGCTGTAGCCCCCCCCCCGGCATCGCTCATTCGCTCTTGCTTCAAACCACCTGTGAGTTCTATTGGCTGCTGTATTTAACATTCAGAAAACAAGACTTTGGACACACCTACTCATTGAGAAAGAAAAACCCTTGAATGAGCAGGTGTGTCCAAACCTTTGACTGGTACTGTATGTCTATCTTGAACAGGATTATCTATTTTGGATGCAATCTGAATGGAATTGATGAGAGAGAGAGAGAGAGAGAGAGAGAGAGAAAGACAGCTCGCGCCTGCTCCGATTTAAAGCAATGATATTCGAAAGATAGGCTGTTTCAAAAGTCTGCGGCTGCAATAACAAACATGTTTTTTGTTACAATCAAATATGAAGGTGACCCCCCCCCCGAAAGCCAGATAGAGATGTGTAAATTAGAAGTGCATTCGGTCCATAGGCTATGCTGCAGCAAATGTAGGCCCACCTGTCACAAGGAAAAGGTACCGTGATGAGATGATAGGTCTGCATGCATTGTGAACTGCACTCCGTACTGAGCTGTCTGTCCCCACCGTGTGCATTGATGATTCATCATGCAGAGAGCAGAGAGAAGGCCGTAGAGAAGCAATATTTAGATGTCGCAAATACATTTGACAGTTCCATTTCACGTCATGCTGTTGATATAAATCATTTATTATAATTTACCGGTTTCTCACTGTTATTTATCCCAGGAAAGGGGAGTGGTTTTGGGCGGTAAATCTCGGTAAATCTCGATAACTGGGTGCCCAGCATTCAACCTTAGTGCATGCCAGTGTCATAGCAGGACTGGCACTGGAAAAGCCAATCCCTCGCAATATCCTCTGAGGAGACAATCAAAAATGTGCCTGTCTTCCCATCCGTATCGATCTGGCCAAAGGCCACGCCCACTAATATTTATTTTCCACGATAAGTCTGGATTTGTTTCCTCCTCGGCGACTTCTCGAATGCCAACACATTCAAACCATTTTGATTGGTCCCAGAAACCGATGGGTTGGGCCCGAGCCGGCCTGCATGAATCATGAATCACATCATTATGACATCAGCTCAAACGACTTCTAAGGACAGCAGATTCAGACTGATGTATGGCGTGATTGATAGAGCAGTGTAATTAAATTCAGGATGAGTCATCAGGCAACGCTAATATCCCTGCCCCAATGAATATTTTTTCTTTTTTTTCTCTAAATGTTTTTCTTTCTCTCCCTCTAAATTATTTATCTCTCCCTCACACACTCCCTCCCACCCTCCCTGATTAGTTTTTCTGTTGTCATATTTCTGTGTTCATCCAGTCAATTCTTACTGTTTTGTTTCCCTGCCACTCTCCTCTTCAGTCTCAATCTTTCCCTCAATCAGAGATACTGATGGCCGTTGCTGGGCATCATGTCACCATGGCAACTCGGGGGGGGGGGCAAAGAGTAACAACCCACAAGAGCTGACCGTGGGATTTCTTTCTATGTCTCCGCCTCTGTCCTACAGTCACTCCATACCTCTATTATCATTCCTCTGTCTTCTACTCCTCCTCTTCTCCATCTCTCTGTCTGGAGGTGTGTAGTGGTGCTGTGGATAGTTTGTTGGCACGCAGCCCGCTCATGAGGAGAGGACGTTGGCCGAGTAAATGTATACTTTTTTTGCCAACATTTTGTGCTAGACTGAGGATTTAATTACATGGTAAACTGTAAGGACTTTGTATAAAAGAGTCTAATCTTGTTACCCTCTCTTCACGCAGGACATTCTATCCTCTTTGTTTCTGGATGTTTACAACTTTCGTTAGAATGCTGGTCAGCCAGAGGTCTACTTCTTACACTGAAGACAGTGGGATTCTTTTTTTTTTCAATACTCTGAGAAGTGTTAATTTAAGTGGGACTCATATATGCTCTGTGAACGTATTATATTTAACCCTCCAATAGTTAAAATAAATCAGTGTATTGGCTGTGTGTTCTGCAGCAGGGCGTTTGTGGTCTGGGGGGGTTTAGCTTCAGCATCACTGAATGTAATCTCGACATGTCAGCCCCCCGTGTTGTCCTACTATACAAAGCTGTGATCGGATTTGCTCAGATATTGTGCTCAGCATGGCGGGGAAGAACTATACGCCCCAAAACAAAAACCTGGGAAACAGAAAAAAAACAGGCAATGAGAACAATAGAAAGCTGAGGAAGTTTGGCTTTGTGCCAGCCAAAAGAAACACTTTCTTTCCATTATTTATATTTGTAAACTTGCTGATGTCCCTGACCCGTACTTCACATTTAAAGGCATATTAACTGTGATTAAAAAGCTGGTCAACTTAAAAATCTGGTAAAAAAAAGCTTGTAAACTCTGTCATCTGTTGTCCTGTTGGCTGTCTTCATTCTCAACACTTCAAGACTTAGAACAATGTGCATTTTGCAGTGCAGTGACTTAGAACAATGTGCATTTGGCAGTGCAGTGACTTAGAACAATGTGCATTTTGCAGTGCAGTGTCCACCTGTCCTTCTCCACTAAATTCTGTGATTTGACTTAAATTGACCTGACAATCTGATACTGTAAAACGGTTGAACAAATGTTAACAAACAAGCAAGTAATGTATCATCTGGTCGGTTTCCTCTTACTAGCAACTATTAAAATAATAATAACCATACAATCAAAAGAAAATGACTCAGTGTCATGGAAGTGTGCACATATACAGTGTCATGGAAGTGTGCACATATACAGTGTCGTGGAAGTGTGCACATATACAGTGTCGTGGAAGTGTGCACATATACAGTGTCATGGAAGTGTGCACATATACAGTGTCGTGGAAGTGTGCACATATACAGTGTCGTGGAAGTGTGCACATATACAGTGTCGTGGAAGTGTGCACATATACAGTGTCGTGGAAGTGTGCACATATACAGTGTCGTGGAAGTGTGCACATATACAGTGTCGTGGAAGTGTGCACATATACAGTGTCGTGGAAGTGTGCACATATACAGTGTCGTGGAAGTGTGCACATATACAGTGTCGTGGAAGTGTGCACATATACAGTGTCGTGGAAGTGTGCGCATATACAGTGTCATGGAAGTGTGCACATATACAGTGTCGTGGAAGTGTGCACATATACAGTGTCATGGAAGTGTGCACATATACAGTGTCGTGGAAGTGTGCACATATACAGTGTCGTGGAAGTGTGCACATATACAGTGTCGTGGAAGTGTGCGCATATACAGTGTCGTGGAAGTGTGCACATATACAGTGTCGTGGAAGTGTGCACATATACAGTGTCGTGGAAGTGTGCACATATACAGTGTCATGGAAGTGTGCACATATACAGTGTCATGGAAGTGTGCACATATACAGTGTCATGGAAGTGTGCACATATACAGTGGCATGGAAGTGTGCACATATACAGTGTCATGGAAGTGTGCACATATACAGTGTCATGGAAGTGTGCACATATACAGTGTCATGAAAAAGTATTTGCCCCCTTTCTAATTTTCTCTACGTTTGCATATTGTTTATACAAAATGTTATCAGTTCTTACACCAACATCGAATATTCATAAAGGGACCCTGAATTAACAAATAACACAACAATTACATACTTATTTCATAAACAAAATGATGCAACACCCAACACCCAACACTGTCCATTTGTGAAAGCGTATTTCCCCCCTTATACTCAATAACTGATTGTGACACCTTTAACTGCAGTGACTCCAACCAGATGCTTCCTGTAGTTGTTGATCAGTCTCTCAAGTCGCTGTGGAGGAATTTTGGCCCACTTTTCCATGCAGAACTGCTGTAACTCAGCAGCGTTTGTGGGTTTTCAAGCATGAACTGCTCGTTTCAAGTCCTGCCACAACATCTCAATTGGGATTAAGTCTGGACTTTGACTAGGCCATTCCAAAACTTAAAATTGGTTGCTTTTTTAGCCATTTTCATGTAGACTTGATTGTGTGTTTAGGATAATTGTCTTGCTGCATGACCCAGTGTAACAGTATAACTTTAGTCCGTCCCCTCGCCCATACCCGGGCTCGAACCAGGGACCCTCTGCACACATCAACAACTGACACCCACGAAGCATCGTTACCCATCGCTCCACAAAAGCCACGGCCCTTGCAGAGCAAGGGGAACCATTACTTCAAGGTCTCAGAGCAAGGGACGTCACCGATTGAAACGCTATTAGCACACACCACCACTAACTAGCTAGCCATTTCACATCCGTTACACCAGCTGCTCTTCAGTTTCAGCTCACAGATGGATGGCAAGTCATCCAGGTCCTGGGGCAGCAAAGCATCCCCAAACCATCACACTACCTCCACAATGCTTGACTGTTGGTATAAGGTTCTTAATGTGAAATGCAGTGTTTGGTTTTCAACAAGCATAATGGGACCCATGTCATCCAAAAAGTTATACTTTTGAATCATCTTCCCATAAAACATTCTTCCAAGATTTTTCATACAGGGGAATTGGGTGTTGCCTAACTTTGTTAATAAAACATAAAAAAACATTTGTAAACTCAGGTTCCCTTTATCTCATTTTAAGTTTTGGTTGAAGATCTGATAAAATTAAATATTTTTAGAAAACCTACTCATTCAAGGGTTTTTCTTTATTTTTACTATTTTCTACATTGTGGAATAAGAGTGAAGACATCAAAACCATGAAATAACACATATGGAACCATGTAGTAACTACAAAAGTGTTAAACCAATCAAAATCTATTTTATATTTGACATTTTTCAAATAGCCACCCTTTGCTTTGATGACAGCTTTGCGCACTTGGCATTCTCTCAACCAGCATCACCTGGAATGCTTTCCCAACCGTCTTGAAGGAGTTCCCACATATGCTGAGCACTTGTTGGCTGCTTTTCCTTCACTCTGCGGTCCGACTCAGCCCAAACCATCTCAATTTAGTTGAGGTCGGGGTATTGTGGAGGCCAGGTCATCTGATGCAGCACTCCATCACTCTCCTTCTTGGTAAAATAGCCCTTACACAGCCTGGAGGTATGTTGGGTCATTGTCCTGTTGAAAAACAAATGATAGTCCCACTAAGCCCAAACCAGATGGGATGGCGTATCGCTGCAGAATGCTGTGGTAGCCATGCTGGTTAAGTGTACCTTGAATTCTAAATAAATCACTGACAGTGTCACCAAAACAACCCCACACCAATACACCTCCTCCTCCATGCTTCACGGTGGGAACCACACATGCGGAGATCATCCGTTCACCCACACCATGTCTCACAAAAACTCGAGACCAAAGGACAAATTTCCACCGGTCTAATGTCCATTGGCTCAAACAAGTCTGTTACTTGAACTCTGTGAAGCAATTTCTGAGGCTGGTAACTCTACAGTAGTGTAGTAACTCTACATTAGCGTCACGGCTTCATTGCTCCAGACCACCACAAGGGGGAGTTAGAGCACTCATTATGCATTTGAGTCCCAAGGTTTTTATATGACCAATCATATCGAGTGGTTCCAATGACAAATTTTGATGCGAGCCACCCTTGCCTGGTGGCGTTCTTCAACAAAGATGGCTGACAAAACATTACGGTGGAACCAAATGTAAGTTGTTATGACTTCATAATGAGTCAAGCAAAAAAATTACAATTGAGAGGAATATGTTAGTTAATGTAAAGACAAACATTTGTGCATATTTTTTGGTCATAAAGTTACTTTATGAAAATCGCTACTTAGCAAGTTATCTGACTAACTAACATTAGCCAACTTGCTAGTGTCAGGAGAATGAATTTGTAATTCGTGTTGTAAAGAATCTAGTTAGCTAAAGCATTTACTGCAAATTGAATGTACAATTGTGTAAGCTTGCCTTGCAATGCAGCTGAAGTAAAATCGCTAGCTAACTGTTTACTTGCTTATTGTGTAGTGGAGGATAAAAATAACTGTATGCCTATGGATGTGTAGCTAGCTACAGTATGTAGCCAATCTGTGTATGGACCCTAAAACGTTTGGTATGAGTATTAGTTCAGAACCGATCTATGAACCTCAGCTATCATAGTTGTTGTATCAACTTCAAGTCTGAATGGCATTAATGAAGCCTACGGATAGAGTAGAATATAATAACTTTATTGTGCCAAGGATGCAAGTGCTATATACACATGTACTGTAGTTATTACCACGCATGAGATTCCCACATTGTAGCCTGTACGTTGAACATATTCACTGATCATCTACTCTTCCTTGGCAAATAAAGATGCTGTTCAGGTATGAATCTCTGAGACATTATTTCCAATTCCAATATTTGAATGATGCTGTGTCTGCATGTATGTATTACAGTTATACACTTCAAGTGTTTACTACTCTTGCTCCTTGGGACATCAATGATTACACATTGTAACTATGCAATAGACTAGAAACATGATTGATTTTTAATTCATATATACAGAAAAAAAACGATGCATATCTAACTCCCTTTATCTGCATTAATCTGAGGACACAGGATAGTATTTCAATGAGATACTAAGTTTCAACCAGTGGAGAATGTGAAACACTTTATTGAAAGAAGTTCATTATCCAGGTGTTATAAATACATAAATGTATTATAATTCTGATAATTGTAATATTATACACACAAGTTCAATCTGTACTTATAAAACGAGGAAGAAAGACGAGGTGTGGGGAGAGATGTAGAAGACAGAAAGGGAAAGAGGTAAGAACAGCGACAGACAGCATATGATTCATGAATTACAGTGCTACCCTAATATTCGCTCACTTTATCACAAAAGTGTCTCCTAAACAGCCTTGGGCCCCCCAGTTGGCCTGAAGGTTATCTTAAGAGCGGGTGAGGTGGAAATGATGGGACTGGCTTCCTCTCTCACATCAAAACATACCTGCAGACGAGAGACAGATGGAAAGAGAGAGAGCATGATTAAGCCTTGATTTTTTATTCTACCACGGTCAGTCATCTTAATCAGTGAAATGCAAAACTGACCTTGGATCATTTACCCTGGGACTAATACATCTCTGTCTGTATTTCAATGTAAAGCATCTCTTTAAAAATACTTCCTGTTGAGCCGACCAAGTGACATCTCTGCCCTCTGTGTCAGCCAGTTCAGATGTGGGCGGGGTTCACCAAAACAGTTTATTTAACCTAGAGGATTTAGGGAGAAGGGGGAGAGGGATGAAGTGAAGAAGAGAGACTATTATTGTATGTGTGTGTGTGTGTGGTCTCAACTGGTGTCCACACTAAGTGGTTACAGAGTACTTTATGCTAAAAAACAGACACATGAGGACAAACAATAGAAGACAATGTCAAAAGATTCTATACGTGACGCAGACACCTATCGGAGTGTACCTGAAACATTTAAATATAGAGGGCTATGTGTCTCACCACTTGGTTATTGCAAGGCTAACCCCCAGGGAAATCATGACTTGGCAGCAACAGATAGTCCAGTAAAAATGTCTGTGTTCATGTGGTGTAAATCTGAAAATTAGCAGCTGACATCTGAAGGGTTTTTTAATTAACGCATGTGAGACAGGTTCCGTGTACAACAAGACAGGCAGAAATGGAGAAAAAGAACACAGAACAGTTTAATTACTTCTGGTTATGGACACTTTTGCCAGCAATAAAGCTTCCATGGCCTTGTTCCTTGGGCAGTGAATATCTGACAATATCAGATACAGCTCGCTCTCTGAAAGTAAAGGAAATAGCTCATTTTTTTATAGATATGAAAACAATAACAGTTCCATCTAAAGCAGCAGATGTCATTTTTAGGATACGTCAATACAGCCCAGTGCTGCTTACCTGAGATGCCACTTTCGTAGGCGTCCGTTTTGACTTCCTTTGTGTCGGAAAAAAGTTGCTTTCAGAACAATTATTTTTGATTGAAAATAAAAAAGGTTTTGCTCTCAACAAAAAGACACAAAGACCTCCATAGCAAATAACAATTTGCCTGTGAACAACCACACCTTCATACAAACGTGCTACTGTATGCAGAATTCTTGACGCAGAACCAAATTCTTGACGCGCTGCCATATCCTGCCAGCATGACCACAAGCGAGCCATTCAAGAGCTGAATGATGATGCATGGAAGAGGGAAAGGAATGAGATGATGACAGTAATTTGTTGCAAGTTGGGGAGGAGGGCTAATAGCTGAACAACAATTCAACCTTTACTAAAGAATAGTCTAATAGCCGAGCTAGGTGTAGGCTTCTGATAGGCTAATTGACATCATTTGAGTCAATTGGAGGTGTACCTGAGCATGTATTTCAAGGCCTACCTTCAAACAGTGCTTTTTCTGCTTGACATCATGGGAAATCAAACTATATATTTTTTTGTAGACCTCCACAAGTCTGGTTCATCTTTGGGAGCAATTTCCAAACACCTGAAGGTACCACATTCATCTGTACAAACAATAGTACGCAAGTATAAACACCATGGGACCAAGCAGCCGTCATACCACTCAGGAAGGAGACGCCTTCTGTCTCCTAAAGATTAACGTACTTTGATGTGAAAAGTGCAAATCAATCCCAGAACAACAGCAAAGGACCTTGTGAAGATGCTGGAGGAAACGGGTACAAAAGTATCTATATCCACAGAGTCCTGTATCGACATAACTTGAAAGGCCGCTCAGCAAGGAAGAAGCCACTGCTCCAAAACCGCCATAAAAAAGCCAGACTACGGTTTGCAACTGCACATGGGGACAAAGATCGTACTTTTTGGAGAAATGTCCTCTGGTCTGATGAAAGAAAAATAGAACTGTTTGACCATAATGACCATTGTTATGTTTGGAGGAAAAAAGGGGAGGCTTAATTGCCAAAGAACACCATCCCAACCGTGAAGCACGGGGGTGGCAGCATCATGTTGTGGAGGTGCTTTGCTGCAGGAGGGACTGGTGCACTTCACAAAATAGATGGCATCATGAGGGAAGAAGATTATGTGGATATATTGAAGGAACATCTCAAGACATCAGTAAGGAAGTTAAAGCTTGGTCGCAAATGGGTCTTCCAAATGGACAATGACCCCGAGCATACTTCCAAAGTTGTGGCAAAATGGCTGAAGGACAACAAAGTAAAGGTATTGGAGTGGCCATCACAGAGCCCTGACCTCAATCCTATAGAAAATTTGTGGGCAGAACTGAAAAAGTGTGTGCGAGCAAGGAGGCCTACAAACCTGACTCGGTTATACCAGCTCTGTGGGAAGCTTGTGGAAGGCTACCCGAAATGTTTGCCCCAAGTTAAACAATGTAAAGGCAATGCCACCAAATACTAATTGAGTGTATGTAAACTCCTGACACACTGGGAATGGGATGACATAAATAAAAGCTGAAATAAATCATTCTCTCTACTATTATTCTGACATTTTGCATTCTTACAATAACGTGGTGATCCTAACTGACCTAAGACGGGGAATTTTTACAAGGATTAAATGTCAGGAACTGTGAAAAGCTGAGTTGAAATGTATTTGGCTAAGGTGTATGTAAACTTCCGACTTCAACTGTATATATATATATATATATATATATATATGTGTATGCATTTATGTATGTGTATGTATGTATATGTACTGTATGTATGTTACATACACATACAGTACATACATGCAAACACATATAAATACATACATATACACCTACAAAATATACACTTACATATATATAAATACATATACATACATATATGTACATATCTTTAAAAATATATTTCCTTTTTTACCCTCCAACCCTACCACCCCTCCCCAAATTGGAGCAAACTAGTCTCATTGTTACTACAGATTATAAATTGAAAATATTTTTTGTTGTTGCTAAAAGTATTGTTATATTATTGATCAATTGACTATGACTTTTCATATCACCCAGTAGTGCTATCTGCAGAGTTAGCTCAGGTAAATATTGCAATTGTTCAGCCATTCCTGGACCTGTGACCAAAAACCTGCAACGTATATGGACAGTACCAAAACAAATGATCTAATGATTCTGTCGGGGAACACATTGTTTGGGATTATTCCGCCACAAACATCTACCTTTTCGAATCATATTGGTTTTTGCTGTAAGGCCTCTTTGGATAAATACATGTTTATGCCAGAAGAACCTGTGGCTCTTGGGAACGGGAGTTTGTACCCCTGAGGTAGAGGTAGAGAATCCAACAAGGTCTCACAGTCTCACATCAGAATTAGACGTTCACCCATGTTTCTGAAACGTACAATTTTTAAGTTGTTCCAAATGTCAATTTTAGAAGTGTTCGGGTTACGTTTCCAGTAGGCATTAACTCCAAATTCTTAAATTAAGAGATAAGGTTTGGGATAGGATGAAAATGAAAACAAAACAACTTTCTATCACCGGATTTGAACTTGCAACCTTTGGAATAAAACGCCCATCCACCATCACCTTCCACATCTCCCAACGTCCTCAGACATGGATGGACGTTGAATATTGACTTATATCATGGGTGACCTGGCTGAGAGAATCGTCTAGGTGAAATGTGTGTGGGTGGTTGAACAGAGACATACTGTAGCTTCCATCGAATGAGATCCAGGAGTCAACAAGTCAAACCTTTATTGGACAGTTTTCCCTTGATATACTGTACTCTATGAAATGTTTTTTTTATTTTTTTTTATGTATCTCAGATGTATGTCAGACTAAGTCAGACTGGGCTGATTGGAAAACCCCTTTTTAAAAAGCTTTGCGTTGCACCATTATGCCACAGTTCACATTGGAGTCAACAAATTTGGTGGAACAGTTTATACCAAAATAAATATACTCAAAGAAGCTCAACTGTAGAGTTCACCGTGTCCTTCACAACCAGTGCTTGCTGCTGAGGCTTCGATTTAATCAAATCCTAATGTATTGAGCAGCATACTAAAATATTGTATTACTAATTGCTCCAAAGAGAGCCCGTCATTAGATAAGAATATGTCATGTCTTATCAGGATGTGGGCGGATTTGATCTGCCGCTGTGTAATCGAGCAGGAGACTGCAGAGTATCTGATCTCTCTCTCTCTCTCTCTCTCTCTCTCTCTCTCTCTCTCTCTCTCTCTCTCTCTCTCTCTCTCTCTCTCTCTCTCTCTCTCTCTCTCTCTCTCTCTCTCTCTCTCTCTCTCTCTCTCTCTCTCTCTCTCTCTCTCTCTCTCTCTCTCTCTCTCTCTCTCTCTCTCTCTCTCTCTCTCTCTCTCTCTCTCTCTCTCTCTCTCTCTCTCTCTCTCTCTCTCTCTCTTATATATATATATATATAGAAAATATTAAGAACACATTATCTTTCCATAACGTAGACTGACTAGGTGATTCCAGGTGAAAACTATGATCCCTTATTGATCCACTTCAATCGGTGTAGAAAAGGGGAGGAGACATGTTAAAGAAAGATCTTTAAGCCTTGAGACAATTGGGACATGGATTGTGTATGTGCACCATTTAGAGGGTGGATGGGCAAGACAAAAGATTTAAGTGCATTTGAAAGGGCCATGGAACTGTAATGCTGCTGAGATTTTCACGCTCAACAGTTTCCCGTATGTATCAAGAATGGCCCACCACCCTGTGGAATGCATTCAACACCTTGTAGAGTCCATGCCCTGGCGAATCGAGGCTGTTCTGGGAGCTAAAGGGGGTCCTAATGTTTTGTACACTCAGTGTATATCTCCTTCTCAATATATATACCTATTTTTCTCCTTATCTCTTTCTCCCCCCCCCCCCCCCCCCTCTCTCTCTTTCTTCCAGGCGTCGGAGCTGGGCATGCTTTCCGTCTACTACACCTACATCTTCACCTCGCTGGTAAGGAGATGGAGCCTGCTGCTGCTACTCGCTAATGGAAATTGATGATGTTGGTAACACTTTGCACTAATGGTCCTGTAGAGATGATTCATATCGGCCTGATTGATGACTCATTAATGTCCTGCTGGAGCCCATGTTTTCCTCTCACCCAGTTGCTCGGATTCCCATGTCTTTTTGTGCCACTGGGTGCTAGGGGGCAAGAGAGGGGGGATCATCGTGGAGAGTGATGACCCACGCCCTCCATTTCCTAAAGAGAGAGAGCGATTGCTCAACAAAGCATCATACAGCACCATCCCCACAGGAAGAAGAGACCACTCGTTATTTATGTAATTTTCTTTCAACGTTCAGTTAATCACCACTTTCCGAGCCTCGTCCCCAACGTCGCAGTATTCCCTCGAAATGACACACACACACACACACACGCACTGCTCGGCTAATCCTCCTCAACAAATGGCAACTTTTGATTATGCCTATTTTCAACATGTAAAGAATACTGTTCGCTATACTTCCAAGTTACCAGGGCAGGGAGTCAGATCACTTTCTGCTGCTCCGAAACAGAGGAGTGTATTGTGGAGGGTCTTTCTTCGGCAGGTAGAGGGAGTAATTACACATTCCGTTCATGTTGAGGGTGGGGAGAATGGGTGAGTCCAGGTAGTCCCTCCCTATTTCAGTCAGTTTTCTTCCAGTTGGTTCCTAATAAACACGACCCTGGTGTGTAACATAGGTGTCAGTGCACCGTGCCTGTGATGGCAGGCAGAATGCCTGTGGGGCACTGTGAGAAATTAAATTCCGTGTCCCCGATAGTGCAGCAGCCCAATTTGTGTTTCGGCTGGGGGAGTAGACATTTGTCATTTGTCACTAGCTGTCAGATGTCGTGATAGGACAATTTTGTGATCAGCCGCTCCAGAGGATGAGCGATAGTCACTGTTCACATCCTCTGTGTTATATCTCTCTATATGCAGTATCGTCTGTCTCTCTTTCTCTGTCTGTCTGTCTCTGTCTCTGTCTCTGTCTCTCTCTCTCTCTCTCTCGCTCTCTCTCTGTCTGTCTGTCTGTCTGTCTCTCTCTCTCTCTCTGTCTGTCTGTCTCTCACTCTCTCTCTCTCTCTCTCTCTCTCTCTCTCTCTCTCATCCCTGACTGTCACCTCCACCTGCATTGATCTGTCTGGGAAGCTGGAATATATTTAAATTGGAATGTGTGCTAGGTAATCCAGAGATTTTAATAGATACAGTGGGCCTCGTTTGGATGCAACACATTTGTAAGTGTAATTACTGAAGCTGTGAATAGTTTTTCATTAATTGACCACGGTATTCAAAAAGTAACATTATATCGTAGGTATGATCAAATCCTGGAATGCCGTCATCCAAATTTTTACTTGAACTTGATCGTAATCCACACTTTAGATGTATCTGTTGCACTAACAATTAGACTACATGTATTCCTAATTGAAAAGTAATAGAGTACTGAAAATAGCACAATGGGCAATCTCTGTCTGAATAATCTGCTACATACAGTACCAGTCAAAAGTTTGGACACACCTACTCATTCAATGGTTTTTCTTTATTTTTACTATTTTCTACATTGTAGAATAATAGTAAAGACATCAAAGCTATGAAATAACAGTACATTTGTGGAATTTCTTTCCTTCTTAATGTGTTTGAGCCAATCAGTTGTGTTGTGACAAGGTATGGGTGGTATACAGAAGATAGCCCAATTTGGTAAAAGACCAAGTCCATATTATGGAAATAACAGCCCAAATAAGCAAAGAGAGATGACAGTGCATCATTATTTTAAGACATAAAGGTCAGTCAATCCGAAAATGTCAAGAACTTTGAAAGTTTCTTCAGGTGCAGTCGCAAAAACCATCAAGCGTTATGATGAAACTGGCTCTCATGAGGACCGCCACAGGAATGGAAGACCCAGAGTTACCTCTGCTGCAGAGGATAAGTTCATTAGAGTTACCAGGCTCAGAAATTGCAGAGGAGACTGCGTGAATTAGGCCTTCATGGTCGAATTGCTGCAAAGAAACCCCTACTAAAGGACACCAATAAGAATAAGAGACTTGCTTGGGCCAAGAAACACGAGCATTGGACATTAGACTGGTGTAAATCTGTCCTTTGGTCTGATGAGTCAAAATTTGAGATTGCTGTTTCCAACCGCCGTGTCTTTGTGAGACACAGAATAGATGAACAGATGATCTCAGCATGTGTGGTTCCCACCGTGAAGCATGGAGGCGGAGGTGTGATGGTGTGGGGGTGCTTTGCTGGTGACTCTGTAAGTGATTTATTTATAATTCAAGGCACACTTAACCAGCATGGCTACCACCGCATTCTGCAGCGATACGCCATCACATCTGGTTTGCGCTTAGTGGGACTATCATATGTTTTTTAACAGGACTATGACCCAATACACCTCCAGGCAGTGTAAGGGCAATTTGACCAATAAGAAAAGTATTGGAGTGCTGCATCAGATGACCTGGCCTCCACAATCCATTGAGTGATGTGGGATCTTGTTCTAGACTATTGGAAAAGCATTCCAGGTGAAGCTGGTTGAGAGAATGCGTGTGCAAAGGGTGGCTTATTTTAACAATATAAAATATGAAATATATTTAGATCTGTTTAACACTTTTTTGGATTACTACATGATTCCATATGTGTTATTTCACAGTTTGGATGTTTTCACTATTATTGTACAATGTAGAAAATAGTAGCAATAAATAAAAACCCAATTTGAATCTAAAATGGATTAAATAGTTTTTTTCCATTGACAATCTACACATTATATTCATAATGACAAAGCAAAAACAGGTATTTAGAAATGTTTGCTAATTAAAAAAATATCACATTTACATAAGTATACAGACCATTTACTCAGTACTTTGTTGAAGCACCTTTGGCAGTGATAATAGCCTTAAGTCTTCTTGGGAATGACACTACATGCTTGGCACACCTGTATAAAAGACCAAGTCCATATTATGGAAAGAACAGCTCAAATAAGCAAAGAGAAACGACAGTTCATCATTACTTTAAGACGTGAAAGTCAGTCAATCTGGAAAATGTCAAGAACTTTTAAAGTTTCCTCAAGTGCAGTCGCAAAAACCATCAAACGCTATGATGAAACTGACTCTATACATATGCATATATGAATCAGCTCCTTACAGTTAAATGGAGTTCAGTTGGCTAGTTTTAATGGTAAGTGAACAGAGAACAGCTGTACTTGTCTCTAATTGCCCAATGTGGTTTCCTGGCATGAAATGCCATCCATGGGAGCTATAGAGGGATGGTTGCTCTGTGATTTGTACTTGCAATAACTCCGAGATCATCTCGTTAAAGCTTGCGGCGGTCGCTGACGGTTAACCTGGGAAGTGACTCTTTGTATTGTCTGATTCGTCTACAAGCACAACGCTGAGACGTAGAGATACGGCTTTCAGGAGAGAGATACAGATTAGGTTTAATGTACATGCACAGTGCTCACATTCATTGCCAATATGTGACCTCAGATGATGACTCATTTTATTTGTCCCGTTAGAATGTGTTTTTGTTGACATTGCGCATCGAAATGCCAATGTGAGGTGAGGGGGAATCATCAGCCAACACATTGTACAATTCAAAAATGTTCATTAATCTCGGTTTTAATATTAAGAGCAACCATGCAGAACATGAATCAACCATCGATGATGTCACATAGCCAACACGTTTATAGTTCTAGCAATGATCATTTTCATTCACTTCAACTCATTCGCATTCATAATCTTAAAGAGGATCATGCCGAATGTTTATCTATGTAACACAGTAGGCGTGTAACCTTCCCATAAGCCTGTGTGTAGAGTACCAGAATATGAGACATAATACCCATAAAACCTAGCAGTCAAACAGGGAAATGGTTCCAATTGGTTTTCCATCTTTCATTTTTCCAGTAGGGGATTAAAAAAACAAACACTTAAAATAAGGGCAATGTTTTGTGTAGGCTTACCCTGGATTGACGTTTTGATAACCGTGTAAATCTCTCTAGGATATGTTGACTTTTATCAATATATTTGTTAATTAGCTGCTAATGTGGCTATCATAAAGAACTACAAATACCATCATGATCTGGATGAGACTGTTGAATCGAGGCAAAGGTTAAAAAAAAATCACTGGATTAACTATATATACAGTACCAGTCAAAAGTTTGGACACACCTACTCATTCCAGGGTTTTTCTTTATTTGTACTATTTTCTACATTGAAGAATAATAGTGAAGACATGAAAACTATGAAATAACACGTATGGAATCATCATTTGAAATTCTTCAAAGTAGCCACCCACACTCTTGGCATTTTCAAAACAAGCTTCTTGAGGTAGTCCCCTGGAATGCATTTAAATTAAACAGGTGTGCCTTGTTAAAAGTTATTTTGTGGAATTTCTTTCCTTCATAATGCGTCTGAGCCAATCAGTTGTGTTGTGATAAGATAGGGCAGGTATACAGAAGATAGCCCTATTTGGTAAAATACCAAGTCCGTATTATGGCAAGAACAGCTGAAATAAGCAAAGAGAAACGACAATTACTTTTAGTCATGAAGGTTAGTCAATCTGGAAAGTTTCTTAAAGTGCAGTCGCAAAAACCATCAAGTGCTATGATGAAACTGTCTCTCATGAGGACCATAACAGGAAAGGATGACCCAGAGTTACCTCTGCTTCATTAGAGTTAACTGCACCTCAGATTGCAGCCCAAATAAATGCTTCACAGAGTTCAAGTAACAGACACATTTCAACAACTGTTCAGAGGAGATTGCGTGAATCAGGCCTTCATGGTCGAATTGCTTCCAAGAAACATCTACTAAAGGACACCAATAAGGAGAATAGACTTGCTTGGGCCAAGAAACATGAGCAATGGACATTAGACTGGTCCAAATTTGACATTTTTTTGTTCAACCGCCGTGTCTTTGTGAGACGCAGAGTTGGTGAATGGATGATCTTCGCATGTGTGGTTTCCACCGTGAAGCTTGGAGGAGGAGGTGTGATGGTGTGGGGTGCTTTGCTGGTGACACTGTCTGTGACTTATTTAGAATGCAAGGCACACTTAACCAGCATGGCTACCACAGCATTCTTCAGTGATACCATCTGGTTTGCGCTCAGTGGGATTATAATAAAAAAAAAAATTTGCATTTCTCATGAAGCCGTTTGAGGGAATGCCAAGAGTGTGCAAAGCTCTCGTCAAGGCAAAGTGTGGCTACTTTGAAGAAACTCAAATCTAAAATATATTTTGATTGTTGAACACTTTTTTGGTTACGACATGATTCATGGTTTCATAGTTTTGATGTCTTCACTATTATTCTACAATGTAAAAAATAGTACAAAATAAAGAAAAACCCTTGAATGAGTAGGCGTGTTCAAACTTTTGACTGGTGCTGTATATATATATATATTTTTTTTTAATCTAATGTTGTAATGAATAAATTGGCAACATTTCTTTAAATTGACAATTTTGTGAACTGTCTTGGACAAGTTTTAAATTGACACAATACCTGTTAGCAAAGGTGTCAGCTAGAGGTGACATGTCGGATCTTGCAGGAATTTGTCATTTTTCATGATGTCTGCTTTGATGCTAATTAGCATTTTAGAATCTGAGAGTAAATAGAGCCGAATATATTGATAAAACTCACCTTGTCTGAGAGAAATGTACATGTTTATCAAAACATAACGCCAGGGTAAGCCTACACAAAACACAGCCTTTTATTTGAAGTGTTTCTAAAATCCCCTATGGGAAACGTGAATGGTGGAAAAACGATTGGAACCATTTTGTGGGTGTTATAACACCTCCACTGTGCTATTCCCATCAGGTATCATCCCGGCTCCCACTGCTTTACCCAGCTTGCTCCTCTCCTCCTCTGACATCCCCATACATCTGCAGCCGGAGAGCTATTCCTCTGCATTGGTGATTTTTGCAAGTAAATCTTGGTGGGGCAAAAAATAAAAAGTGGGATGCATGCCAGCAAAGCCACTACACAACATAACACTAAACAATACATGAATTGCGCTATAACGTTGACAAATGGTGCCCACAAACTGTTACGGCCTACATAAAGCTGTCACAATAGCAGAGTCCCAACACCTTACCACTGCTACACCTGGCTATCAGTGGAGCCTTGTCTGGCAGCGAAACAGTTCATTCAGCCTCATTTCCTGCCTTTTAAAAAATCATAGCTGATATGGCTAACTTGCTTAAACAAATGTGATTTCTACTGACAATTGAGATGTAGAAACTTTGGCATAAGGGGACAACAAGCAGATAAGACGCAATCCGTAATTTCGATTAAGACAATAAGTGAGCTAGAATGGACATAGTCGGTTTTGAGGGTGCCTATCACGGATTGTAGCATCTCCACAGTCAGTGTTTCCGTGGGGCCGGCATTAGCTGCATCCGGTGGCGGGGGTGAATCAGGAAAGGGCGTGGGCTTGCTGCGGCCTGTTCTTGCAGACTCCGTTTCTGGCCGGGTAGACGACATTACAAACTTACATTTCTCAAACTTGATCTGAATTGTTTATGGGTCTCTTCAGATGCCTGGCCAAACAGAAATATACAAACTTTTGCAAGGTTAAATATATAAATTTGGTCACTAACTCAGGAGCAATAGGGAAACGTGTTCTACATCCTTGGCTTCCAACAGCGCCCCGGATGGACTATTTTTTCAGCACTTTTGACATGTACAGCGACAGAATTCATAACATGGGCCGTTCCTACAGTGCTCTCCCTGTACACCAAGTCAGAACCGTAGGATAAAAAGGGGGAAACTAAGCAGACAATGAAAGCTCTTACAATATTAGATGATTACATTTCTCTAAAACAGGTTATAGGCTACATGTGCACCACCAAGTCAGAACAGTAAGCAAAATGAAGATGGGAAAATATACCAAAATATTAGGGTGAGGCACATGGGCTACTTAACATCTAACTACTTACACTTAGTATTACTTTCTTAGCTACAGTATACATATCTCCCTGGCATATTACATCATTTATGCAGCAGCATACAAGACATTTTGTGCTCACTTGAACAGGAAGGTGGCACTGCGGTCCTTTGTGGGCGAATTTTGTCATCAAACTTTGTCATCAAAGTCTGGCATTCTCTGGATTTATGGTGCTTTCAAGACAACTGGGAACTCGTAAAAAATTATGTTGAATCATATTGACGTCAGTGTTCTTCAGGTCGTAGCTCTAGAAAGTGGCCCGAGTTCCGGATTTACAATTCCAAGTTGGATGACTGTTCAAAACGCATTTTCCCAGTAGGAGCTCGTTTTTCCAGAGTTACCAGTTGTCTTGAACTCACTGAAGTTAGATTTCCCTGTTCCGAGTTAACAGTTGTTTTGAGCACGGCTCAAATCATGCTTCATTGACAGCATGGCCAATGTTAATTGTTTATCATTTTAAACTTGGAAACGAGAACGTTAATCCCAGACTTGGGACCACACAGCCACTCCACTGAATAACAGGCTATTGATTGCTTTGCAATGCTTGCAGTTAGCCATTATGTCTCTTCATATGACAAGGATTAAAAATGATTTGCCAGTAGATTGTCGACTTGATTCATAATGATGACCGCTAGCTAAGACTTTGAAAGTATGATGTTGACATCAGTCCAATCAAAGTGCCCAATGAACTTGAGCCTTCTTGGATGGGCACTTCTAATGTGCTGTAACTCTATGGCAGCAACCAAGGGGCTTGAATTTTTTGATCTCTACCCTTAGACTTGGAAGTGAGTGATGGAACACTGAGGCAATCACGGCGCAACTAGAAAACATTACCAACATCTACACTCCGTAATTTCTGTTGGCTGCACCACCACCACAGAAAGCACTGAGCTAGGCTGAAACACCTGCATTTTGGAGCTGCCTTACTCAACAAAGCAAAAAAAGACCATGTTTGTATGCGGCTTTATTAACTCAATGATTTAAAAAATAAATAAAAAATGTAACATTGTTTGCAAACTGATATGTGGCACATATTAACGCCAAAATAACATGCAAAACAAAACAGGCACGCTGAAAATATGGGGCTCGATGAACGACGGGTTGCCACAAGCCCTCTGACACACTGTAACAAACGACCTGCCACGCCATTTGCGTGCCTAATTTGTTTCCTCAAATCATCTCCAGATATGGCTCATAAAAAAAGGGGGGCACTCGGCAAATGACTTCTAAACAGGATTCTGGTGTAATATTTATCTTGGTGTTTGTTTTGCTTTGTTTGTCTCGGGTGTTTGTTTCCAAAGTGCAGTCATTCAGAGATGCGAAGCAGGCTGATTGATTAAGGAGTGCGCTGGAAGGAGATTGCAGCCATTCCTCTTCTTCTTCCTTCTGTCTGTCACGGCCGTGATGTTTTAGAGAATTACAGATGAGCCCCTCGTAGGACAATGGAACATAACTTACAGCCTTATTGAGAGAAACCCAATGAGCAGCATCGTCTTGTCCAACATCATATTCGTCTGTGTCATTGTGTGTGTGTGTGTGTGTGTGTGTGTGTGTGTGTGTGTGTGTGTGTGGGGGGGGGGGTGTTAAGTTAAGTACCTCAATCCCCAACTGGTTGCAAATTAACTCATTAACAGCCTCTTTTTTTAGTGTGTGCGTGTGTGGGCATATGAGTGTGCGTGTGTGTGTGCACGTGCGCATATGTGTGTGTGTGCGTGGACATACGCAGGGTCGTTGAAAGCCAGGGTCATTGAGTGGCAGTGCTGTGAGTAGCAGCAAATTCTGTAGAAATGAAAAAGGGCAGCTAAAACTGTGGGAGAGGGATCCATGTCCACTCAAATAACATCAACCTGAGTTTTCTACATTGACTCTTAACATTTTCCTCCACGGGGTCACTTATTGAGAGAGGCTTAGGTAAGGTTATAGGAAAGGAGCCATGGACAAGGTTAATCCAGTGGAATCTGTTCAGTCAGTAGACATGATGCTCACACACATCACACACACACACACACACACACACACACACACACACACACACACACACACACACTTTTACCATCCCTCCCTCGTTATCTTTTAGTAACTTCTTGGTGTATATGTGTACACTGAGTGTACAAAGCATTAGGAACACTTTCCTATTGACTTGCACCCCCTTTTGCCTCGAGAACAGTCTCAATTCATCGGGGCATAGACTACAAGGTGTCGAAAGCGTTCCACAGGTATGCTGGTCCATGTTGACTCCAATGTTGCCCTCAGTTGTGTCAAGTTGGCTGGATGTTCTTTGGGTGGTGGACCATTCTTGATACACACAGGAAACTGTTGAGTGTTTGAAAAACCCAGCAGCGTTGCAGTTCTCGATACACTCAAACCGGTGTACCTGGCACCTACCTATACCCTGTTAAAGGCACTTAAATCTTTTGTCTAGCCCATTCACCCTCTAAATGGCACACATGCACTATCCATGTCTCAATTGTCTCGAGGCTTAAAAATCATTCTTTAACCTGTCTCCTCCCCTTCATCTACACTGACTGAAGTGGATTTAACAAGTGACATCAATAAGGGATCATAGCTTTCATCTGGATTCCCCTGATCAGTCATAGACATTTGTACATTCAGTCAGTGTATAGATTTTTTCACTTAATGACAGGCCAGTCAATGAGGTATTACTGTCCCCGGGGCGAGGGAGATGGATGAGGGAGAATGATCATCAATGAGCAATCATTACGGGTAATACGCTTGAATGTATGCCACCCAGGGGAGAGCGATGAATTGTTTCACTGTGAATTCCTTCATTAACACATCAGCCCAGATAGCCAGCTTTTTATGAGCCGGACCATGTGTTCCCTCGCAACATTCATTTCCCTTTCCTGCCTCCAAAGGAAAGGGGCCCCGCTGTCCGGAAAGTAATGAATAATCAAGAAACAATAATTTCAGTTAACGATGCAGTCGGAATTAGTCTGGCAAGGTCGCGGAGACAGGAATTGCAGACAGGCTGCATTAATGAGCACCTATCTCTGCTATTTGCGGTTTACAAGCCATTGTCTACTTAGCGTTAGCTGACAACGGTTTGAGCCTTAATGTAAATTCGGCACTGTCATCCAAAATAAGTGGCTTTGAGTAGCTGAATAGGAGGAGAGTCGCAGCATTTTGAGCAGCTCTCCCCTTGCAGGTTTTTTTTCATAGCCTATACAACGGCAGAACCTGATAGAGCTTTGTCGCCTATATGTAGAGAGAATCGTCTATATTCACTTGGAAAACTCGCCCCTCTTCCCTCCCGCTTCGGATCCCACCAGAGTAGTGTGCGTGTGCATCAGAGTGATTTTTTTTTGCCCTCCCATCCAAACTCATCGGCGGGATGGGAATAAATCACATCCGGTAATGCACAGCGCCTCGTCTTCCGTCAGCAAGATGCCTAATGTCATTTGAAGGTTAGGCGAGCAGAAGATCACTTCACTTTGAGGCCCCAGCGCACATGACTTGGTTGACATATTATGGCCGTCACCTGACGGGGGCCATTTTCCTCCTGTTTGATTAGTTCTTCATGTTTCATTTCCTCGCCACACACCCATGATCTCTCTTGTCTATGCCGTCCTTTTCATGCTTCTACACTTGAGGAAGAGCTCCCGGTGTCTCTCGCTGTCACACACACACATGCACAAACACACACAGAGGAGGGAGATAGCAGGGTGGCCTTGCAGCCTGCTTAGCTACCACTGCTGGGAAAAAAGGAATAATATAACAGCCAGTGGCATAATGCCATGACTCAATGTACACACACATGTGCACATGCAGAAACACACACACACCACTCTCTGTCTCTCACGCAAGCACGGACACACGAACACAAACAAACACACACTCTTCCTATCTTCCCCTCTAATGCACACACATAGTTTGAACAAATACAAGCTTGGTGGTCTTTAAAATCTATACTGTCCATAGCGGTTTCAAGAGTCGGTATTGATTATTACAGTTATATATTATATAAAAATAACACTGGTGAAACTAAACTTCTTCTTCACGGAAATTGTCTGAGAAGTTGCAACATAAATTGCGCAGCATATTCTAATTTTACTCATCCCCTCTATTTGAAATATTACTGTATTTGCTCACAGCACAGTGTGTTTGCGAGAGGAAAATGTCGCCCGTAGAGCAATTCTCTGACACCAGCTTGACTGAATGGTGGATTACAAAACAAAAAAAAACACAACTCCCCATGTCTCTGTTGTCTCTCTGACTACACGCCATTTACGACTCTCAAACCTCGCCATTCAAAATGCTTTAAAAGTCATTCCACTGTGACACCCAAAATGATTAGGGATTTAATGATTTCCTGGCAAACAGCTTATGTCAAGTTCATATTTCCTTGTTTAGACACTGAGTTTGAGAATCAATCAACTGAGTAATAGAAAAGGTAAAAGGCTACGTGGAAAGGTGACAACAGAGAGGGGAGCCTCTCTTCCCCCTCGTCAGAATATAAAGTATGTCATTATTTTGCCCTATGTTAATGCTGGCATGATGTGTTCACTTAAGCATTGCTTCCTTGTACTCGAGGGGGAAGATTACTCTGCATTGTTGCCAGTGCAGATAAATTCCAGCAAGGGGGCAAAATGCATTTATGGGGAGATGTGACAGACAGATACAAATGTTTTTCTTAAATTGAGACAAACCATTTAGCGCCTAACTTTACTGCCTCCCGTCAAACTTTGTAGTTTATGCCTGACGTCAGGTAGACTATAGATTACTGTGTCTCCCTCTTTGCAGCTCCATTTCTCTCTCTCTGTGCAAATGTCATCATGGCTCAGTTTTAGCAATTGAATTGCCTGCTAAATCATCCCATTCCCCCTATCAGAGGCATTTACTTTATGCCCTTAACATACAGTTATGGTCTGACCGTAATTCTCCATGTACAGTATCAGTCAAAAGTTTAGACACACCTACTCATTCAAGGGTTTTCCTTTATTTTTACTATTTTTCTACATTGTAGAATAATAGTGAAGGCATCAAAACTATGAAATAACACATATGGAATCATGTAGTAAGCAAAGTATTTTATTATATTTTATGTGTGAGATTCCTCAAAGTACCCACTCTTTGCATTCTCTCAAACAGCTTCATGAGGAATGCTTTTCCAACCGTCTTGAAGGAGTTCCCACATATGCTGAGCACTTTTTGGCAGCTTTTCCTTCACTCTGCTGTCCAACTCATCCCAAACCATCTCAATTGGGTTGAGGTCGGGTGATTGTGGAGGCCAGGTCATCTGATGCAGCACTCCATCACTCTCCTTGGTCAAATAGCTTTTACACAGCCTGGAGGTGTGTTGGGTCATTGTCCTGTTGAAAAGCAAATGATAGTCCCACTAAGCGCAAACTAGATGGGTTGGCGTATCACTGCAAAATGTTGTGGTAGCCATGCTGGTTAAGTGTGCCTTGAATTCTAAATACCACCGGCAGTGACTCATCAGACCAAAGGACATACATATTTCCACAGGTCCAATGTCCATTTCTCATGTTTCTTGGCCAAAGTAAGTCTCTTCTTCTTATTGGTGACCTTTAGTAGTGGTTTCTTTGCAGCAATTTGACCATCAAGGCCTGATTCACACAGTCTCCTATGAACAGTTGATGTGTCTGTTACTTGAACTCTGTGAAGCATTTATTTGGGTGCAGTTAACTCTAATGAACTCTTGGTAACTCTGGGTCTTCCTTTCCTGCGACTGTCCTTATGAGAGCCAGTTTCATCATAGTGCTTGATGGTTTTTGTGATTGGACTTGAAAAAACTTTCCACGGTTCTTGAAATTTTACACGATTGACTGACCTTCATGTCTTAAAGTAATGATGGACTGTCATTTCTCTTTGCTTATTTGAACTTTTCTTGCCATAATATGGACTTGGTCTTTTACAAATTAGGTGTTACGGTGAGTGAATGAGGACCCAAAAGCGAACTAACTTAAACAGAGCTTCTTTAATAACCAAACATAGGTAGGCTCAGATAGACCGGCAGATTCCGACAGGACAGGACAAGGTTACAGCAAACATGACGATAGTCTGGCTCAGGCATGAAACACAACAAACAAGAATCCGACAAGGACAGGAGCAGAAACAGAGAGAGATATAGGGACCTAATCAGAGGGAAAAAGGGAACAGGTGGGAAAAGGGGTGACGAGGTGGTTAGGAGGAGACAAGGCACAGCTGGGGGAAAGAGGGGGAGAAAAGGTAACCTAACAACGACCAGCAGAGGGAGACAGGGTGAAGGGAAAGGACAGAGACAAGACACAACATGACAGTACATGACAGTACCCCCCCACTCACCGAGCGCCTCCTGGCGCACTCGAGGAGGAAACCTGGCGGCAACGGAGGAAATCCTCGATCAGCGCACGGTCCAGCACGTCCCGAGAGGGAACCCAACTCCTCTCCTCAGGACCGTACCCCTCCCAATCAACGAGGTACTGGTGACCACGGCCCCGAGGACGCATGTCCAAAATCCTGCGGACCCTGTAGATGGGTGCGCCCTCGACAAGGATGGGGGGGGGGGGGGGGGGAAGACGAGCGGGGGCGCGAAGAACAGGCTTAATACAGGAGACATGGAAGACCGGGTGGACGCGACGAAGGTATCGCGGGAGAAGAAGTCGAACTGCGACAGGATTAATGACCCGAGAAATGCGGAACGGACCAATGAACCGCGGGGTCAACTTGCGAGAAGCCGTCTTAAGGGGAAGGTTCTGAGTGGAGAGCCAAACTCTCTGACCGCGACAATATCTAGGACTCTTAGTTCTACGCTTATTAGCAGCCCTCACAGTCTGCGTCCTATAACGGCAAAGTGCAGACCTGACCCTCTTCCAGGTGCGCTCGCAACGTTGGACAAAAGCCTGAGCAGAGGGGACGCTGGACTCGGCGAACTGAGATGAGAACAGCGGAGGCTGGTACCCGAGGCTACTCTGAAAAGGAGATAGCCCGGTCGCAGACGAAGGAAGCGAGTTGTGGGCATATTCTGCCCAGGGGAGCTGCTCTGACCAAGACGCAGGGTTGCGAAAAGAAAGACTGCGTAAGATGCGACCAATAGTCTGATTGGCCCGTTCTGCTTGACCGTTAGACTGGGGGTGAAAGCCGGAAGAGAGACTGACGGAAGCCCCAATCAAACGGCAAAACTCCCTCCAAAATTGAGACGTGAATTGCGGACCTCTGTCCGAAACGACGTCTGACGGAAGGCCATGAATTCTGAAAACATTCTCGATGATGATTTGTGCCGTCTCTTTAGCAGAAGGAAGCTTAGCAAGGGGAATGAAATGAGCCGCCTTAGAGAACCTATCGACAACCGTAAGAATAACAGTCTTCCCCGCTGACGAAGGCAGTCCGGTGACAAAATCTAAGGCGATGTGAGACCACGGTCGAGAGGGAATGGGAAGCGGCCTGAGACGGCCGGCAGGAGGGGAGTTACCGGACTTAGTCTGCGCGCAGACCGAACAAGCAGCCACGAAACGACGCGTGTCATGCTCCCGGGTGGGCCACCAAAAACGCTGGCGAATGGAAGCAAGCGTACCCCGAACGCCAGGGTGGCCGGCTAACTTGGCAGAGTGAGCCCACTGAAGAACGGCCAGACGAGTAGGAACGGGAACGAAAAGAAGGTTCCTAGGACAAGCGCGCGGCGACGGAGTGTGAGTGAGCGCTTGCTTTACCTGCCTCTCAATTCCCCAGACAGTCAACCCGACAACACGCCCCTCAGGGAGAATCCCCTCGGGGTCAGTGGAGGCTACTGAAGAACTGAAGAGACGAGATAAAGCATCAGGCTTGGTGTTCTTAGAGCCCGGACGATAAGAAATCACGAACTCGAAACGAGCGAAAAACAGCGCCCAACGCGCCTGACGCGCATTAAGTCGTTTGGCAGAACGGATGTACTCAAGGTTCCTATGGTCAGTCCAAACGACAAAAGGAACGGTCGCCCCCTCCAACCACTGTCGCCATTCGCCTAGGGCTAACCGGATGGCGAGCAGTTCGCGGTTTCCCACATCATAGTTACGTTCCGACGGGGACAGGCGATGAGAAAAATACGCGCATGGGTGGACCTTGTCGTCAGAGAGGGAGCGCTGAGAAAGAATGGCTCCCACGCCCACCTCTGACGCGTCAACCTCGACAACGAACTGTCTAGAGACGTCAGGTGTAACAAGGATAGGAGCGGATGTAAAACGATTCTTGAGGAGATCAAAAGCTCCCTGGGCGGAAACGGACCACTTAAAGCACGTCTTGACAGAAGTAAGGGCTGTGAGAGGAGCTGCCACCTGACCGAAATTACGGATGAAACGACGATAGAAGTTCGCGAAGCCGAGAAAGCGCTGCAGCTCGACGCGTGACTTAGGGGCGGGCCAATCAATGACAGCTTGGACCTTAGCGGGATCCATCTTAATGCCTTCAGCGGAAATAACAGAACCGAGAAATGTGACGGAGGAGGCATGAAAAGTGCACTTCTCAGCCTTCACAAAAAGACAATTCTCTAAAAGGCGCTGGAGGACACGTCGAACGTGCTGAAGATGAATCTGGAGTGACGGTGAAAAAATCAGGATATCGTCAAGGTAAACGAAAACAAAGATGTTCAGCATGTCTCTCAGGACATCATTGACTAATGCCTGAAAGACAGCTGGAGCGTTAGCGAGGCCGAAAGGAAGAACCCGGTATTCAAAGTGCCCTAACGGAGTGTTAAACGCCGTCTTCCACTCGTCCCCCTCCCTGATGCGCACGAGATGGTAAGCGTTACGAAGGTCCAACTTAGTGAAAAACCTGGCTCCCTGCAGGATCTCGAAGGCTGAGGACATAAGAGGAAGCGGATAACGATTCTTAACTGTTATGTCATTCAGCCCTCGATAATCTATGCAGGGGCGCAGAGACCCGTCCTTCTTCTTGACAAAAAAAAACCCCGCTCCGGCGGGAGAGGAGGAGGGGACTATGGTACCGGCGTCAAGAGCTACAGACAAATAATCCTCGAGAGCCTTACGTTCGGGAGCCGACAGAGAGTATAGTCTACCCCGGGGGGGAGTGGTTCCCGGAAGGAGATCAATACTACAATCATACGACCGGTGTGGAGGAAGAGAGGTGGCCCTGGACCGACTGAACACCGTGCGCAGATCGTGATATTCCTCCGGCACCCCTGTCAAATCACCAGGCTCCTCCTGTGAAGAAGAGACAGAGGAAACAGGAGGGATAGCAGACATTAAACATTTCACATGACAAGAGACGTTCCAGGAGAGGATAGAATTACTAGACCAATTAATGGAAGGATTATGACAAACTAGCCAGGGATGGCCCAAAACAACAGGTGTAAAAGGTGAACGAAAAATCAAAAAAGAAATGGTTTCGCTATGATTACCAGAAACAGTGAGGGTTAAAGGTAGCGTCTCACGCTGAATCCTGGGGAGAGGACTACCATCCAGGGCGAACAAGGCCGTGAACTCCCTTAACTGTCTGAGAGGAATGTCATGTTCCCGAGCCCAGGTCTCGTCCATAAAACAGCCCTCCGCCCCAGAGTCTATTAAGGCACTGCAGGAAGCTGACGAACCGGTCCAGCGTAGATGGACCGACAAGGTAGTGCAGGATCTTGAAGGAGAGACAGGAGTAGTAGCGCTCACCAGTAGCCCTCCGCTTACTGATGAGCTCTGGCTTTTACTGGACATGAAGTGACAAAATGACCAGCAGAACCGCAATAGAGACAGAGGCGGTTGGTGATTCTCCGTTCCCTCTCCTTAGTCGAGATGCGGATACCTCCCAGCTGCATAGGCTCAGCTCCCGAGCCGGCAGAGGAAGATGGTAGTGATGCGGAGAGGGGGGCAACGGAGAACGCGAGCTCCTTTCCACGAGCTCGGTGACGAAGATCAACCCGTCGCTCAATGCGAATAGCGAGTTCAATCAAGGAATCCACGCTGGAAGGAACCTCCCGGGAGAGAATCTCATCCTTTACCTCTGCGCGGAGACCCTCCAGAAGACGAGCGAGCAAAGCCGGCTCGTTCCAGCCACTGGAGGCAGCAAGAGTGCGAAACTCAATAGAGTAGTCTGTTATGGATCGATTGCCTTGACATAGGGAAGCCAGGGCCCTGGAAGCCTCCTCCCCAAAAACAGATCGATCAAAAACCCGTATCATCTCCTCCTTAAAGTCCTGATACTGGTTAGTACACTCAGCCCTTGCCTCCCAGATTGCCGTGCCCCACTCACGAGCCCGTCCAGTAAGGAGAGATATGACGTAGGCGACACGAGCAGTGCTCCTGGCGTAAGTGTTGGGCTGGAGAGAAAACACAATATCACACTGGGTGAGGAACGAGCGGCATTCAGTGGGCTCCCCAGAGTAACACGGCGGGTTATTGATTCTGGGCTCCGGAGATTCGAAAGCCCTGGAAGTGGCCGGTGGATCGAGGCGGAGATGGTGAACCTGTTCTGTGAGGTTGGAGACTTGGGTGGCCAGGGTCTCAACGGCATGTCGAGCAGCAGACAATTCCTGCTCGTGTCTGCCTAGCATCGCTCCCTGGATCTCGACGGCTGAGTGGAGAGGATCCGAAGTCGCTGGGTCCATTCTTGGTCGGATTCTTCTGTTACGGTGAGTGAATGAGGACCCAAAAGCGAACTAACTTAAACAGAGCTTCTTTAATAACCAAACATAGGTAGGCTCAGATAGACCGGCAGATTCCGACAGGACAGGACAAGGTTACAGCAAACATGACGATAGTCTGGCTCAGGCATGAAACACAACAAACAAGAATCCGACAAGGACAGGAGCAGAAACAGAGAGAGATATAGGGACCTAATCAGAGGGAAAAAGGGAACAGGTGGGAAAAGGGGTGACGAGGTGGTTAGGAGGAGACAAGGCACAGCTGGGGGAAAGAGGGGGAGAAAAGGTAACCTAACAACGACCAGCAGAGGGAGACAGGGTGAAGGGAAAGGACAGAGACAAGACACAACATGACAGTACATGACATTAGGGCTATCTTCTGTATACCACCCCTACCTTGTCACAACACAACTGATTGGCTCAAACACATAAATGAACTTTTAACAAGGCACACCTGTTAATTGAAATGCATTCCAGGTGAATACCTCATGAAGCTGGTTGAGAGAATGCCAAGAGTGTACAAAGCTGTCGTCAAGGCAAAAGGTGGCTACTTTGAAGAATCTCAAATATATTTCGATTTGTTGAACACTTTTTTGGTTACTACATGATTCCATGTGTTATTTCATAGTTTTGATGTCTTCACTATTATTCTACAATATAGAAAATAGTAAAAATAAAGAAAAACCCTGTCCAAACGTTTGACTGGTACTGCATAAGGCCTGTAAATACCCTTAGAGCAGGCATGGGAAACTCCAGTCCTCTAGGGTGTCACACTTTTGCTCCAGCTGACTCCAAAAATCAACTAATCATGAAATTGCCATTAGTTTAATCAGCTCCATCTCCTGAGAGTGCACGCGCGTGTGCCTGCATGCGTGTTTATTCACTTATCCAAATGGTGTGTGTCTGTGCGTGGGTGGTTAAGTGCCTGCATGTGTGTGTGTTCACTTATTCAAATAAGCTGATTGTCACATTCAGTATTGAAAACTTTTGAAAAACTGGAAAACTTTTTACTTCTTTGTTTTCTTTTACTTTGTAAATCAAACTCTCTCTAAATCAGCGGTGGCCATTGTTGCGCGACCCTTCTTCCCATATTTCATGCTCTTTGAAATGGAGTCTCTTTATTCAATAGTCTTTCTTATGCCGAGCGCTAGCTACGCTATGTGTTCTAGCTACTTCAGCATTTACTTCAAATCAAATCAAATTGTGTTGGTCACATACACATGGTTAGCAGATGTTATTGCGAGTTTAGTGAAATGCTTGTGCTTCCAGTTCTGACAGTTCAGCAATAACTAACAAGTAATCTAACAATTCCTCAACAACTACCTAATACAGACAAATCTAAAGGGATGGAATAAGAATATATACATATAAATATATGGATGAGCAATGACTGAGCAGCATAGGCAAGATGCAATATATGGTATTAAATACAGTATATACATATGAGTATTGCAAGATACAGTATGTAAACATTATTAAAGTGCCATTATTTAAGTGACAAGTGATCCATTCATTAAAGTGGCCAATGATTTCAATTCTGTATGTAGGCAGCAGCCTCTCTGTGTTAGTGATGTCTGATGGCCTTGAGATAGAAGCACATTTTTCAGTCTCTCTTTCCCTGCTTTGATGCACCTGTACTGACCTCACCTTCTGGATGGTAGTGGGGTGAACAGGCAGTGGCTCGGGTGTTTGTTGTAATTGATTATCTTTTTGGCCTTCCTGTGACATTGGGTGCTGTAGGTGTCCTGGAGGGCAGGTAGTTTGCCCCCGGTGATGCGTTGTGCAGACCGCACTACCCTCTGGAGAGCCTTGCCGATATGGGCGGTGCAGTTGCCGTACCAGGCGGTGATACACCACGACAGGATGCTCTCAATTGTGCATCTGTACAAGTTTGTGAGGGTTTCAGGTGACGAGCCACATTCCTACAGCCTCCTGAGGTTGAAGAAGCGCTGTTGTGCCTTCTTCACCACACTGTCTGTGTGGGTGGACCATTTCAGTTTGTCAGTGATGTGTAAGCCGAGGAACTTAAAAACTTTCCACCTTCTCCACTGCTGTCTCGTCAATGTGGATAGGGGGATGTTCCCTCTGCTGTTTCCTGAAGTCCACGATCATCCCCTTTGTTTTGTTGATGTTGAGTGAGAGGTTGTTTTCCTAACACCACACTCCGAGTGCCCTCACCTCCTCCCTGTAGGCTGTCTCGTCGTTGTTGGTAATCAAACCTACTACTGTTGTGTCGTCGGAAAACTTGATGATTGAGTTGGAAGCGTGCATGGCCACGCAGACATGGGTGAACAGGGAGTAAAGGAGGGGGATGATCACTCACCCTTGTGGGGACCCGGTGTTGATTCCCAGTCACATTTCCATGGTTAAATGCGGTGGTTCGCGCTTTCATTTTTGCGCGAATGCTTTCATCTATCCACAGTTTCTGGTTAGGGTAGGTTTTAATAGTCACTGTAGGTACAACATATCCTATGCACTTCCTTATAAACTCACTCACTGGCAATGTGAACATGTCTAGGTCTGTATTGGATCTAGCTCAAATCAAAAGGTGTGTGTGTTTTTGTTGTCTGAGGAGAGATGGGAGTGAGAGCAGAAGACACATTTTTTTTCAAATGGACAAATAAAGTTGTATTGTATCGTACAGTCAATCCAAGATGGCGTAGCAGTGCAGACGTGCTTTGTTGTCCTCTCGTTTACTTTTTGTATTTTTTGTATTTTTCGTATATATTCCAATTTATTTTTCAATCTTATTTTCAATGTTTTAATTAAATATACCTTCCGGTAACCCTCCCCACTCAATGTGACTCAGATCCACAATTTTTTTAGACCCTACAGCCAAAACTTTCATCACTCCACTGTACCCGCACCCACCATACCCCTGTCTGCACATTATGCCCTGAATCTATTCTACCACGCCCAGAAATCTGCTCCTTTTATTCTCTGTCCCCAACGCACTAGACAACCAGTTTTGCTTGCCTTTAGCCGTACCCTCATCCTACTCCTCTGTTCCTCGGGTGATGTGGAGGCTAACCCAGGCCCTGCGTGTCCCCAGGCACTCTCATTTGTTGACTTCTGTAATCGAAAAAGCCTTGGTTTCATGCATGTTAACATCAGAAACCTCCTCCCGAAGTTTGTTTTACTCACTGCTTTAACACACTCCGTCAACCCTGATGTCCTTGCCGTGTCTGCTTCCTGGCTTAGGAAGGCCACCAAAAATTCTGAGATTTCCATACCCAACTACAACATTTTCCGTCAAGATAGAACTGCCAAAGGGGGAGTAGTTACAATCGACTGCAGAGATAGCCTGCAAAGTTCTGTCATACTTTCCAGGTCTATGCCCAAACATAGAGTTTCTCATTTTAAAAATGAATCTCTCCAGAAATACGTCTCTCACTGTTTCCGCCTGTTATAGACCCCCCTCAGCTCCCAGTTGTGCCCTGGACACCATATGTGAATTGATTGCCCCCTATCTATCTTCAGAGTTCATTCTGTTAGGTGACCTAAACTGGGATATGCTTAACACCCCCGCAGTCCTACAATCTAAGCCAGATGCCCTCAATCTCACACAAATTATCAAGGAAACCACCAGGTACAACCCTAAATCCATAAACATGGGAACCCTCATAGATATTATCCTGACCAACTTGCCCTCCAAATACACCTCTGCTCTTTTCAATCAGGATCTCAGCGATCACTGCCTCATTGCCTGCATCCGCTATGGGTCCGCGGTCAAACGACCACCCCTCATCACTGTCAAACGCTCCCTAAAACACTTCTGCGAGCAGGCCTTTCTAATCGACCTGGCCCAGGTATCCTGGAAGGATATTGACCTCATCCCGTCAGTCGAGGATGCCTGGTTGTTCTTTAAAAGTAATTTCCTCACCATCTTTAATAAGCATGCCCCTTTCAAAAAATGTTGAACTAAGAACAGATATAACCCTTGGTTCACTCCAGACCTGACTGCCCTTGACCAGCACAAAAACATCCCGTTGCGGACTGGAATAGCATCGAATACTCCACGCGATATGCAACTGTTCAGGGAAGTCAGGAATCAATACACACAACCAGTCAGGAAAGCAAAGGCTAGCTTTTTCAAAAAGAAATTTGCATCCTGTAGCTCTAACTCCAAAAAGTTTTGGGACACTGTAAAGTCCATGGAGAACAAGAGCACCTCCTCCCAACTGCCCACTGCACTGAGGCTAGGTGACATGGTCACCACCGATAAATCCATGATAATTTAACACTTCAATAAGCATTTCTCTACGGGTGGCCATGCTTTCCTCCTGGCTACCCCAACCCCGGCCAACTCCTCGCAGCTACTTGCCCGAGCCTCCCCAGCTTCTCCTTCACCCAAATCCAGATCGCAGATGTTCTGAAAGAGCTGCAAAACCTGGACCCCTACAAATCAGCTGGGCTAGACAATCTGGACCCTCTCTTTCTAAAATTATCCGCCACCATTGTTGCAACCCCTATTACCAGTCTGTTCAACCTCTCTTTCGTTTCGTCCGAGATCCCAAAAGAAAGCTGCCAAGGTCATCCCCCTCTTCAAAGGGGATGACACTCTAGACCCAAACTTACAGACCTATATCCATCCTGCCCTGCCTTTCTTAAGTCTTTGAAAGCCAAGTTAATAAACAGATCACTGACCGAGCTGGTCACGGGTGCACCTCAGCCACGCTCAAGGTACTAAACGATATCATAACCGCCATCGATAAAAGACAGTACTGTGCAGCCGTCTTCATCTACCTGGCCAAGGCTTTTGACTTTGTCAATCACCGTATTCTTATTGGCAGACTCAATAACCTTGGTTTCTCAAATGACTGCCTCGCCTGGTTCACCAACTACTTTGCAGACAAAGTTCAATGTGTAAAAATGGAGGGCCTGTTGTCCGGACCTCTGGCAGTCTCTATGAGGGTACCACAGGGTTCAATTCTCGGGCCGACTCTTTTCTCTGTATATATCAACGATGACGCTCTTGCTGCGGGTGATTCCCTGATCCACCTCTACACAGACGACGCCATTCTGTATACATCTGGCCTTTCTTTGGACACTGTGTTAACTAACCTCCAAACGAGCTTTAATGCCATACAACACTCCTTCTGTGACCTCCAACTGTTCTCAAACGCTAGCAAAATCAAATGCATGCTTTTAAGCACCCGCACCCGCCCGACTAGCATCACTACTCTGGACAGTTCTGAGCTAGAATACGTGGACAACTACAAATACCTAGGTGTCTGGCTAGACTGTAAACTCTCCTTCCAGACTCATATCAAACATCTCCAATCCAAAATCAAATCTAGAATCGGCTTTCTATTCCGCAACAAAGCCTCCTTCACTCACGCCGCCAAACTTACCCTAGTAAAACTGACTATCCTACCGATCCTCGACTTCGGCGATATCATCTATAAAATAGCTTCCAATACTACTCAGCAAATTGGATAAAGTCTATCACAGTGCCATCTGTTTTGTTACCAAAGCTCCTTATACCACCCACCACTGCGACCTGTATGCTCTAGTCGGCTGACCCACTGGCTCCAGGTCATCTATAAGTTTATGCTAGACTATAAGTCTATGCCTTATCTCAGCTCACTGGTCATGATAACAACACCCACCCGCGCTCCAGCAGGTATATCTCACTGGTCATCCCCAAAGCCAACACCTCCTTTGGCCGCCTTTCCTTCCAGTTCTCTGCTGCCAGTGACTGGAACAAATTGCAAAGATCGCTGAAGCTGTAGACTAACATTTCCCTCACTATCTTATCTGAGCAGCTAACCGATCGCTACACCTGTACATAGTTAATCTGTAAATAGCCCACCCAATCTACCTACCTCGTCCCCATATTGTTTTTTCCCTTTGCTTCTCATTTGCACACCAGTATCACTACTTACAAATCATCATCTGCTCATCAATCACCCCAGTGTTAATCTGCTAAATTGTAATTACTTTGCTACTATGGCCTATTTATTGCCTCACCTCCTCATGCCATTTGCACACACTGTATATAGACTTTATTTTTTTTCTATTGTGTCATTGACTGTACGCTTGTTTATTCCATGTGTAACTCTGCGTTGTTTCTGTCACACTGCTTTGCTTTATCTTGACCAGGTTGCAGTTGTAAATGAGAACTTGTTCTCAACTAGCCTACCTGGTTAAATAAAGGTGAAATAAAATTCAATTTAAAAAAAATGGTTTAAAAATTTAAAAAGACCCAGATGCAGACACAGGAGGCAGATAGTATGAGTCTCAGAGTTTACTATAGTTCAAGGAGCAGGCAAAAGGTCATCCAAATCAGAGTCAGGCAGGTACAGGGCGGCGGGCAGGGTCTGGACTAGGAAGACTAACAAAAACAAAAACTAGAGCACAGGAAACATGGGAACACGCTGGTAGGACTTGACGGGACAAGACGAGCTTGCAACAGACAAACAGAAAGTGCAGGCATAAATACACAGGGGATCATGAGGGGAGATGGGAGACACTTGGTGGGGGATGGAGACAAGCACTAAGACAGGTGAAACAAATCAGGGTGTGACATTTCATCTGAAACAGTTGAATACCTGGCATCAGCAGCAGACATTTCCTTGGCCTGGGTGAAATAACCTTCTCTCTTCAATATTCATCAGCCTGTCTTGTCCAGACTGTAGGTGATAAAGTTCTGCGGGGCTCGGTCCAGAGTATCAGGGGAGTCAATTGGCCTCCAGAGATCGATAGCAAGCGCTCATGGCTCACCGAAATGAGAGTTTAGCTCCCCTCTCATTTCCATCGGCTGTGTGAGATAAACCCTGCTGTCTTGTCTCGTCTGAGACCAACTCACAGGCTTTGAGGCTCATCTCTGACATACCACGAGATGAGATGACCCCATGCAAACTTTAACGTGAACCCACTGCCGCAAAAGTGCAAGATTTGTCATCCATTTATCAGTGTTCCTTACCTCAGAGCCCTTCATACAGAGAGCAGCGTGAATTTGTAATTGAAGTGAAATAGTTCCTTTTTAATAATATTTCAAGGGCAGTCAAGTGTGACATCATTGGGTTTTCTGTTTCTATTTCCTTGTTCTACCTTGATTAGAGAGAGAATGGAGATAGTGTAAAAATTGTCGTTCATATTCTCAGCATATGCTGTACTCTGTGAAATTCGTGGCCTTGTCCACTACTAGATTATTCAGGAGATCATGTCTCTTCCACCTTATAGATGGGCTATTATTGTTGTAGGCTCAGCCATAATTCTCTGAATAATGGATCCGAAAGAGGTCATTTATTTTTAACACTCAACAGAAAAGCCAACTTGTTTTTGATATATGCCCCTATTAACCAATTTCAAATAAAGGTAATGCATCAACTTCCACCATGCTGCGCTAAGATGTACAGTAATAGAAGCATTGCATGCATCATTGGCGTCATCTCCTATGAACCCATAGGAATATGATACGTTATTACTCTCATAGGTTACGTCCCAAATGGCACCCTATTCCCTTAATAGTACACAACTTTTGACCATGGGCACATAAGATATAGGGTGTCATTTGGGACTCATACATACATACCCATATTTACTGTTGTCTAAGACAGTGGAAATTAAATATTAATTCATCAAACTTCAGTATTACCTCTATATAAAATGAGTGTGAGAGCTGTGCTGACATTTAGTGATGCTCCTTACTCCCCAGTCTCTGTAATTAAGAGGCAGCAGGACGCTTTGACTGAATTTACATGGCAATTGATATGAGCATGAAATGACTTATTGCCCAAAACAGTGCGTGAACATTCCAGCTATTAGTGTAATCACTGTGCCACTAGAATTGGATGTCATTATTGCACACAGACAGAGCTGCCTGGGCTGAGAAGACATTACTGTCTTCTTCCACCGTACAAAAGGATGTAATTAATTGATATTGTAAAATAAATATGCCAATTTAAAGATATGATACTCAATCAGGAGGTACTGGAGCCCTTGGTACTGCATCCCAGTGGTGTCTTTGGATTGATTAGGCATAGGATGGGTGTCTCTTTCCCGTTTTACTCATCAGACATTCTTCTCATCCAGAAACCTGGAGGATGTTCCATGAGGGACCATCATCATCACCATCCTCAAACTCCAGATCTGTTGACCATGAACTTCTTCCAGTAGATTCGATCACCAGGAACATTTGCAGTTTTAAGTGGTTGGGGCCACTTGTTTTTCTTCCCATGCCTTTCTGTTGTACAGTATGTAAAATTGTATCAAAATTTGAAATTGTGTTTTTTACATGGGATAAAATCAGAGTCACAAAAAAATGGTATATCATACACTGCATTTGAGGAACAATGGGAAAGTAATTGTGCTTTGAAAGTTGATAAACTTGTAATCTCACTTTTGAGAAAATGGCCTTTGAATGTTTTGGTACCTACTGGAGAGCTCTTCTTTGTCTACACCCATTCAGCATTGTTCCCACCCTCTTTAGCGTTCTGTCCTAACAACAGCAGTCAAGCACCCAAGCTAACTGGCTAGCTTGGTTGCCATTTCCAGACACAAATGAGAGAACACCTCACTCTGACCATTTTATTCGCCCTAGCAGAGCTGGTTAGACTGTTTTTATGTTATCCAAAGCCTTATTGATGGCAACTGTGCTGCTGGTAACAATTGATGCTTTTTTGCCAACGTTTACTGGCACCGGCCATATTCAACGGGTGTTGAGTGTTTGTATATTTGTCAGTTATTCTGCGCTCTGGCACACTCAGACGAGAATGCTCTGACATCAGAGTATTTACCAGCTACATCTATCAACAGTTGTCGCAGTGAAATTCTATTGAAATGGTTACTTGCATAGTGGAGTCTTTTGATAAGACAAGAGGCTAGCTAGCTAGGTAAAAAATGAACCATAGTCCAAATCATGGTGTTTCTACCCTGCATGAATCTGCATGAAACCAACCAGGTTCAATGTTAGCTAGCTAACATTAGGCTGTAACTAACAAAGCAAATTACTCTGAGATACGAATAATAAGATCATAACGTTAGCTAGTGAGCTAGCTAGCTAACAGTACACTTTTACTTGAAATGAAAATGACTTTCTGTCAAAATTACAAATGTGTAATATCTGAAAATGTAGCTAGGTAGACTATCTTACCCGTATACATCATGGGTGGATGCTTCTCCCTGTCACTGATGCCATGATTGCCCTTAGTTTGAAGATGTCATCTGGAGACATGTGTTTTCTCTATCTCCTTAGCTATCATACTCTAATTCCACTGATTTCACAACTTAGTCCTCCAGAAAGTGTAGAGCAACACTTACATGTATGCAGGTCTACTATGCAATATTTTTTTTTTAAAGCCATGTTAGACAGGATTACCTACACATACTGACTAGCTCAAATAGACAGAAGCGTGCTATATGGCAGACCAATTTGAACTCATCTCTCGGCATGTCCAGCCAACTCATTATCTTAGTCAATCATGGCTAGCGAGAAGGTTGCTGACTTTTTCTGTGGCTAAACCAACTAGCTTGTAATTGAACAATTGTATTCATATTTACAGATGGTATACACATTTATTATTAAGGATCATGAAAGTTCACATGTTCCAGAAGGCATTTCTGCCAAAAAGCACATTTTGCTAAAAAAAAAAAGTTTACGTTCAAATGGCTTTCCTGTGATGTAGTGACCCGTTCCTCCTTTAAAAGTTGCGAGCTTGCACCTCGGGACTTAGAGGTACGCAGCGTCACAGCTTCATTGCTCCAGACCACCACAAGGGGAGTTGGAGCACTCATTATGCATTTGGGTCCCAAGGTTTTTATATGACCAATCAGTGGAATTTGAGTGGTTCCAATGACGAATTCTGATGCGAGCCACCCTTGCCTGGTGGCGTTCTTCAGACAAAGCAAGCAAAAAATGTACAACTGAGAGGAATTTGTTAGTTAATATTAGTTAATATTTTTTTGTCACAAAGTTAATTTATGAAAATTGCTCTTTAGCAAGTTATCTGACTAGCTAATATTAGCCAGGTAGCTAGTGTTAGGAGAATGAAATTGTAATTCGTGTTGTTTAATGTTTTAGGGACTCCTGAGAAAACCAGCAAACCAGGCTGTCGTCTTGTGAAACAGTGGATGTAAAGAATCTAGCTAGCTAAATCATTTACTGCAAATTGAACGTACAATTGTGTAAGCTTGCCTTGCAATGCAGCTGAAGTAAAATAGCTAGTTAACTGTTTACATGCTTATTGTGTAGTGGAGGATAAAAATAACTGTATGCCTATGGATGTGTAGCTAGCTACAGTATGTAGCCAATCTGTGTATGGACCCTAAAACGTTTGGTATGAGTATTAGTTCAGAACCTATCTATGAACCTCAGCTATCATAGTTGTTGTATCAACTTCAAGTCTGAATGGCATTAATGAAGCCTACGGATAGAGAAGAATATAATAACTTTATTGTGCCAAGGATGCAAGTGCTATATACACATGCACTGTAGTTATTTCCACGCACGAGATTCCCACATTGTAGCCTGTACGTTGAATATATTCACTGATCATCTACTCTTCCTTGGCAAATAAAGGTGCGGTTCAGGTATGAATCTCTGAGACATTATTTTTCAGTCATATCAAATTCCATTATTTGAATGATGCTGTGTCTGCATGTATGTATTACAGTTATACACTTCAAGTGTTTACTACTCCTGCTCTTGGGACATCAATGATTACACATTGTAACTATGCAATAGACTAGAAACATGATTGATTTGTAAGTCATATATACAGAAAAAAAACTATGCATATCTAACTCCCTTTATCTGCATCAATCTGAGGACACAGGATAGTATTTCAATGAGACACTTAATTTCAACCAGTGGAGAATGTGAAATGCTTTATTGAAAGAAGTTCATTATCCAGGTGTTATAAATACATAAATGTATTATAATTCTGATAATTGTAATATTATACACACAAGTTCAATCTGTACTTATAAAACGAGGAAGAAAGACAAGGTGGGGGAGAGGTGTAGAAGACAGAAAGGGAAAGAGGTAAGAACAGCGACAGACAGCATATGATTCATGAATTACAGTGCTACCCTAATATTCTCTCACTTTATCACAAAAGTGTCTCCTAAACAGCCTTGGGCCCCCCAGTTGGCCTGAAGGTTATCTTAAGAGCAGGTGAGGTGGAAATGACCGGACTGGCTTCCTCTCTCACATCAAAACATACCTGCAGACGAGAGACAGATGGAAAGAGAGAGAGCAGTAAGCCTTGATTCTTTATTCTAACACGGTCAGTCATCTTAATCAGGAGGTGAAATGCCAAACTGACCTTGGATCATTTACCCTGGGACTAATACATCTCTGTCTGTATTTCAATGTAAAGCATCTCTTTAAAAATACTTCCTGTGTTGCCGACCAAGTGACATCTCACCTATGATCACAGCTGATATAACCTAGAGGATTTAGGGAGAAGGGGGAGAGGGATGAAGTGAAGAAGAGAGACTTATTGTGTGTGTGTGTGTGGTTTCACCTGTTGTCCACACTAAGTGGCTACAGAGTACTTTATGCTGAAAAACAGACACATGAGGACAAACAATAGAAGACAATGTCAAAAGATTCTATACGTGATGCAGACACCTATCGGAGTGTACCTGAAACATTTAAATATAGAGGGCTATGTGTCTCACCACTTGGTTATTGCAAGGCTAACCACCAGGGAAATCATGACTTGGCAGCAACAGATAGTCCAGTAAAAATGTCTGTGTTCATGTGGTGTAAATCTTAAAATTAGCAGTTGACATCTTATGGGTTTTTTAATTAACGCAAGTGAGACAAGTTCCATGTACAACAAGACAGGCAGAAATGGAGAAAAAGAACACAGAACAGTTTAATTACTTCTGGTTATGGACACTTTTGCCAGCAATAAAGCTTCCATGGCCTTGTTCCTTGGGCAGTGAATATCTGACAATATCAGATAGAGCTCGCTCTCTGAAAGTAAAGGAAATAGCTCATTTTTTTATAGATATGAAAACAATAACAGTTCCATCTAAAGCAGCAGATGTCATTTTTAGGATACGTCAATACAGCCCAGTGCTGCTTACCTGAGATGCCACCTTCGTAGGTGTCCGCTATGACTTCCTTTGTGTCGGAAAAAAATTGCTTTCAGAACAATTATTTTTGATTGGGAAAAAAATAAATAATTTGTTCTCGACGAAAATACACAAATGTACCTACATAGCATATAACAATTTGCCTGTGAATAACCACACCTTCATACAAACGTGCTACTGTATGCAGAATTCTTGACGCACAACTGAAGATGCTGCCTTACCCTGCCAGCATGCCCACAAGCGAGCCACTGAGAATGATGAATGATGACGTGTGGAAGAGGAATGAGATGGGAACAGCAATTTGTTGCAAGTTGGGGAGGAGGGCTAATAGCTGTCACAGACCAGATGTGCCCTAACGACCAAAGGGGTAGCTTGCTACTCAATGTAATAAAGTAATGACTTTCAAATAAGTTACCTTACACATTATGTTGGCTGACAATTTGTTAGCTACGCTGTCCTTATGAACCACATAGCATATCATGACAGCAGTATGTACCGGTATGTTAGCTAGCTACCTATCGTTAATAGTTTAGTATACATCAAACTTTCCAGTATATTAACTATAGGCTAACTACCCAACGTTTATTGACTTGATTATTCTCGTCATTCTTAGCTTATCTAAATTGTGCGTTCTCGTCGTGCGTTCTCAATTAACATTCGGGTGCTTTCGTAAATTCGCTCTGGCTATCTATAGGCTGGATAATAGAACGAGTCAAAATTCACCCAAGGCTGAAAAACGGCTTAAGAACCATGGCTAAACTGAAACACTGGTGCGAGCCCAAGGCAAATGAATGAAATCAAACGTTCGCAAAGCCTGTTTTGACTGGAGTGATGCTTAGAATTCAATTTTGCCTAAATGTATCTCTTTTTATTTTAACACTACAATCTGTTCGTTGGAAGAAACCGGAAAAAAATTACTTGTGTAGAAAGTTAACATCCGCACCTCAATACTGGCAACTGTTCTTATGTCTGCGTAATTAAAAAATAAAAACGTCTATTTCTGGTCTATCGATCGATGACAAACAAGCTCGCTGCCCAGACTTACATAATTACAAAGAGGAGATTCTCCTGATTAAAATGGGGCACTCTCCTCGCCCCTACCTGGGCTCGAACCAGGGACCCTCTGCACACATAGACAACAGCCACCCTCGATGCATCGTTACCCATTGTGCCACGAACCTTGCAGAGCAAGGGGGAGAAGCAGGGCGAGTGACGCCACCGATTGAAACGCTATTAGCAAGCACCTCGCTAACTAGCTCGCCATTTCACACCGGTTACACCCGACTTGAAAAAAATCTAGATATACACATAGCGAGATATTTGGCGAAATAGACAGACATGCCTATATTTCCCCCATATGAAACAATGGGAAGACTGTAGAGTTCCAATATTATTTTTGTTGTTTACATTTTAACTATAAAACAACGTGAGCAGGTCTCATTGCCAACAATAGCGGAGCAGGCATTGTGACGTTGAGCAATAAACTGGGAATAGAACATTCGGAAGGCGAGTTGGTGCCCAATAGAACTAAAAGGAGCTGGCAGGGTGAAAAATGCACTTAAACAAAGGCCTGTTTTTCGCGATTACTTCAAAACGACGGCAAGCAGCTGGGAAATATGGTCATATTATGAAACTGAGCTCCACGGTTGTTAAAAATGTTATATGTCCAGCCTACTATCTACACGGATTTCAGAGCACTCTCATCTGAGTGTACCAGAGCGCAGAATAATTACTTTACGAGCGCTCAACACCCTTAAAAAAAAAAAAGTAATTCAATTGTTTCCAGCATCACATTTACAGTCACCAACGTTCTGATTAACACGATTACCAGCTCTGCTAGGGCGAGTAAAATGGTCAGAGTGGTCTCATTTGTGTCTAGTATTAGCTAGCCAACGTTAGCTTGGGTGCTTGACTGACTTTGTAAGGCCAGAACTCTCAAATCAACCCTACTCCTCCGCCGAACGTCCAGTGTGCGCACCGAGAGCGAAACGGTCTGAATTTACAAACGGATAATTTTCTCTGAATGGAAACACCATAATATTAATCAAATTAATTAAGCAACATTTCTTAAAATCAATCCCATATACTATGTTATTACAAAAAAGGTTTTAAATTCTCTGGTAATGCCAATACGGAATACTATCAAATGCTTCTTAAAGATGCCCTCTGGTGGTCAAACTAGCAATAACTTGCAGTAACAGAAGAAATGGCTGAGAATTAAATGACATGCCACATAATGCTGCAGCATCACGCAGGGTGTGCCGCAGTATGACGCAACTTTTAAAGGAGGACCACTGCACACCTAGTTTCCTGAAACGTGCCACAAATCCCTAAGGGAATGCCTCAGTACTCGCTCTTGTGTATGGGGCCTTGAACTCGCATAACATGCAGCTACAACACCAACAAGGCTTTTTCAAGTGTTTTGGCACTTAAGGACAATAGCTACTCTGAAAACATAACCCTCTAATTACGCTGTTGTTCAGTAGGCTACTATAAAAGACCCTTTCGCTGCTCGTCTCCACTTAATATTACACTTAACACGAACATTCAGTGACATTTCTCGGAAATCACTTGAGCTGTGACCTTTCTTTCACATTAAACGTAACTCACAGAATGGGTGATATCTCATGTCACTGAAAGCAAAAGATGAGGTAATATTGGTGTCACCATTTAAATAGCTGCCATTAGTAAATTCATATTTAGTCAACTGTCTCTGATGTTTATTAAAGCAGCCTTGCAACAATTCATGTCTACCTTTGATCATGGTAGGCATTTGCAGCTGTACAGCTGTGCTGTACAGCTGTGCAGCTGGTTTTCTATTTCTTTTGTGGTAGCTTGTTACTCTGCATTAGCTTCTTTACATTGACCTAAATGGCTTCCTAATGCTAACATGCTTTTTTATTTTAGCTTCTTGACATTGCTGCTGTTATACAATTAGCCTCTGAAGATGTACAGTTTGTAGAACAGAATGCTATGTGCATGCTGAGATGTAGTCTAATTCTATCTTTAAGTATGCTTGGACGCTCTTGGAGCTTAGAGAGTATGCAAGCTCACTATAATCTTGGCACATTCATCCTATTTGAGAAAACTAGATTGATGGAAAGAGGGACAAGTCTGAGTTTCCATAGGTTTTCGACCTCACGTACATACCCAGAAGGTCATCCTTGGCTGTAGAAGATACATTTCAAAATAAGGTTGGATTTTGTGTGTTTGCTTATTAGCAAACATAGCTTACACAAGGGGTCCTTACTAATAGAATATGACCTTACAGGCATTCAAATGGTGTTAGATTCTATGAACTTGCTAAATAATGTGTTTGTTAGCTAGGATGCTCTGCATTACAAAACAAATTGTTTTTGATAGATAGCTGAAGGAGTCTAGCTGTGTGGCCCCTGTTGGTTGGGCCCCTAGCAGCTGTGTGAATGTGCGTGCGTGTGTGTGTGTGTGGTCCCTGACAGTACACAACAGTAAGGTAACAGCCAGGTCTCTGGGGAGCTCATTATTCAGCTCTCAACTTGGATACACCACAACAAACAGAATGTGGAAGAGGTTTTTTTGTGTGTGTGTGTGCATGTGCCTGCCTGTCTGCGACATGCATGCATGTGTCTGCGCGCATGTGTGTGTCTGTTAGTATGCCTGTGTTTTTCAGAATATGCTATTAAGAGGGTCCAGGAGGTGCCAGCAGGGGAACAGCGGGTTGGCCTAGCACCTCGTTTCTGATTGATCTCCAGGTGACAGGCTGTGTCAGGGGGCCCATGGCCAGCCTGTCAGCTGGAGGCCACCGGGGCCAGCCTGCCTGGCCCACCTCTCACACTTACTCTCTGTCTTTTCTGCTGCTCTTTATGCAAGCAGTGATGTGTGTAGGAATGTGTGAGGGTGAGGGGGTTGGAGCGGTTTGTGGGTCAGGTAAGGAAGGGTGGGTGGGTGAGGGTTTTTGTCTGCGTGCATGTACACGTGTGTACAGTTCCTTCAGAAAGTATTATTCCACATTTTGTTGTGTTACAGCCTGAATTCAAAATGGTTTCCATTTTTAAAAAAAATATTCTTCAAGCTCTGTCAAGTTGGTTGTTGATCATTGCTAGACAGCCATTTTCAAGTCTTGCCATAGACTTTCAAACCAATTTTAAGTCAAAACTGTAACTAGGCCACCCAGGAACATTCAATGTGGTTTTGTTAAGCTACTCCAGTGTATATTTGGCCTTGTGTTTTACATCTACAATGTTGTTCATTCATCCTCAGTTTTCTCCTATCACAGCCATTCAACTCTGTAACTGTTTTAAAGTCACCATTGGCCTCATGGTGAAATCCCTGAGCGGTTTCCTTCCATTCCGCCAACTGAGTTAGGAAGGATGCCTGTATCTTTGTATTGATTTGGTGTACAGTATGTATGGGGTACAAATATGAGGTAGTCATTCAAAAATCATGTTAAATACTTATTGACTCAAGACATTTTAGCTTTTCATTTTTAATGAATTTGTACTTCTAAAAACATAATTCCACTTTAACATTATTGGCTATTGTGTGTAGGCCAGTTACACAAAATCTCAATTTAATACATTTTATATTCAGGCTGTAACACAACAAATTGTGGAAATAGTCAATGGGTGTGAATGCTTTCTGAATGCACTTCAGCTTTTATTAGGTACATGAAAATGGATCGCTCCTGAGTCACGTGGCCGTGGCTTCCCCAAACCATCACACTACCACCACCATGCTTGACCGTTGGTATGAGGTTCTTACTGTGGATTGCAGTGTTTGGTTTTCGGCAGGCGTAATGGGACCCATGTTGTTCCAAAAAGTTCTACTTTTGACTCACCTGTCCATAGAACAGTCTTCCAAGAGTCTTAATCCACGTGCTACCGGGTGCTTTTTGGAAAAACCTGAGTCAACTTTCTGGACAAGATGGGTCCCGTTATGTCTGGCGAAAACCAAACACTGCATTCCACAGTAAGAACCTCATACCAACGGTCAAACATGGTGGTGGTAGTCTAATGGTTTGTGGATGCTGCCTCAGGACTTAAATGACTTGCCTTAATAGAAGGAACCATGAATTCTACTCTGTATCAGAGAATGTCAGGCCATCCATCTGTGAGGTGAAGCTGAAGCGCACCTGGGTCATGCAGCAAAACGCACAATCAATTCCACATGAAAATGGCTAAAAAGCAACAAATTTTAAGTTTTAGAATGGTCTAGTCCAAGTCCAGACCTAATCCTAATTGAGATGTTGTGGCAGGATTTGAATCGAGCAGATCAAGCTTGAAAACCCACATATGTCGCACAGTTCTGCAAAAGTGGGCCATAATTCCTCCGAAGCGATGTGTTAGACTGATCAACAACTACAAGAAGCATTTGGTTGCAGTCATTGCAACACCTACAACCTAATTTTGAGCAAAATTAACCTGAGAGATTACTGCTACCAAGGTTTCCTGTTTTCAAGCTCTACAGAGGGTGCTCGAGCAAACAAACAGCAGAGACCTGAGGACACCATCTAACCTGGAACTGAGTGAGTAGCGTTTGGTCTGATGCTATTTTCTAGGCCTTTGGGCCCAACAAGTGTCAGGAGTCTTTGAAGAGTTCTCTGAAGCCCCCTCCAGCTGTTCAAAGACCATTCACTGGCATTTTCTACAAGAAATCTGCCTCCAGAAATAAAAGCTTCTCTCAAATGCGTGTGACACCTACTCCCGTTGCCTGCTGAACTGCTGCTTGGATTCCACCTGGCGATATGTTCTCCATCTGCCCTGGTCTGTCTCCCCCTGTCTGGTACAGGTACCTCCACCACACTCACCCCTCTCTCCTGAGATTTCGCTCGCCTCCAGCACACACACACTGTTGGGGCGAGTGACTCTGAACTTACAATGGCTAGCTCCAAGTCGTTATATATTTTATTATTTTATTGTGCATTTTGCTATTTTGCTATTTTCCTCATGACTCCTGCATACTTTGATGACTACAAACATTCTTTACCCAACCGTGGGGACAGACTATGTTTGTTCCCACACTCGGGAGTCTAACTCTCTATTGGCCTCCCATCCTATTCTAACCATCTCTCGCCGGCCTTGTATTCATGTTACCTGATGAAATTGTTGTACACTATGATCTTGTTGCCGTCTGATACACATTCAGATGTCATAAATCAGCACTACAGAGCTCTCCCTGTCCTATGCCCATCCTCTGCTCTCGTAAAAGCCTGGGTTTTCTGGACGTTAACAGTAGAAGCTTATTACCTAAAATGGATCAATTGAAAGTGTGGGTTCACAGCTCCAATCCAGATGTGTTGGTCATTACTAAGACCTGGTTGAGGAAGAGTGTTTTGAATACTGATGTTAACCTTTCTGGTTCTAACCTTTTTCGGCAAGACAGATCTCCCAAAGGTGGGGGAGTGGCAATCTTTACCAAGGATCACCTTCAGTGCTCGATTGTCTCCACCAAGTCTGTCCCCAAACAATTTGATTTGCTGGCTTTAAGCATTGAACTTTCAAATAGCTCTTTGTTGACTGTTGCTGAGTGCTATCGTCCTCCATCAGCACCGGCCTGTACCCTACCTGCCCTAAACTCCCTCCTGCCCCTTACACTAAGTCTGAATTTGTTGTACTAGGTGACCTAAACTGGGACATGCTTAAACCACAAGTCCTAAGTATTTTTCAGATTATAACCAATACGACAAGGTACGACTCCAAACACCCAGAAAAGTCTACTCTCCTCGATGTTATCCTCACAAATAATCCTGATAGGTATCAGTCTGGTGTTTTCTGTAATGACCTTAGTGATCACTGTTTTACAGCCTGTGTTCGTAATGGCTGCTCAGTGAAACGACCTGTCCTGATTTGACATAGACGCTTTAATGAGCAAGCCTTCCTTTATGAACTGGCCTTTGTATAAAGGTATATAATCAGCTTGATCCCCTCTGTCGAGGACTCTTGGACCTTATTTTTTGATATTTTCAGAGGTATTGTTTATCAACACGCCCCCATAAATAAAATGAGAATAAAAAACAGGTTCAGCCCCTGGTTCGACAGTGATCTTGCAGAGTTACTCCACATCAAGAATTGCATTTGGCGAAAGGCTCGGCACATGCATACTCAGGCTGACTGGCTATCGTTCAGGCAAATGAGAAATAAGTGCACTCAGATCAATCTGATCCTACCTGTTATAAGGCCTATTTCTATTTTGCCCTGTTTATCAAAGTGTTGGAAAAACTTGTCAATAATTAACTGACTGGCTTTCTTGATATCTATAGTATTCTCTTGGGTATGCAATCTGGTTTCTGCTCAGGTTATGGATGTGTCACTGAAACATTAAAGGTCCTCAATGATGTCACCAATGCCCTTGATTCTAAGTAATATTGTGCTGCTATTTTTAGTAACTTGGCCAAAACTTTTGATACGGTAGACCATTCCATTCTTGTAGAATAAGGAGTATTGGTGTCTCTGGGGGGTCTTTGGCCTGTTTTGCTAACTACCTCTCTCAAAGAGTGCAGTGTATAAAGTCAGAAAAAACTGCTGTCTCAGCCACTGACTGTCAACAAGGGAGTACCCCAAGGTTCGATCCTAGGCCCCACGCTCATCTCAATTTACATCAACAACATAGCTCAGGCAGTAGGAAGCTCTCTCATCCATTTATATGCAGATGATACAGTCTTATACTCAGCTGGCCACTCCCCGGATTTTGTGTTAAATGCTCTACAACAAAGCTTTCTTAGTGTCCAACAAGCTTTTTCTACCCTTAACCTTGTTCTGAACACCTCCAAAACAAAAGTAATGTGGTTTGGTAAGAAGAATGCCCATCTTCCCGCAGGTGTCATTACTACCTCTGAGGGTTGACAGCTTGAGGCAGTCACCTCATACAAGTACTTGGGAGTATGGCTAGACGGTGCACTGTCCTTCTCTCAGCACATATCAAAGCTGCAGGCTAAAGTTAAATGTAGATTTGGTTTCCTCTATCCTAATTGCTCCTCTTTCACCCCAGCTGCCAAGCTAACCCTGATTCAGATGACCATCCTACCCATGCTAGATTATGGAGACATAATTTATAGATTGGCAGGTAAGGGTGCTCTCGAGCGGCTAGATGTTCTTTACCATTCTGCCATCAGATTTGCCACCAATGCTCCTTATAGGACACATCACTGCACTCTATACTCCTCTGTAAACTGGTCATCTCTGTTTACCCGTCGCAAGACCCACTGGTTGATGCTTATTTATAAAACCCTCTTAGGCCTCACTTTCCCCTATCTGAGATATCTACTGCAGCCCTCATCCTCCACTTACAACACCCGTTCTACCAGTCACATTCTGTTAAAGGTCCCCAAAGCACACACATTCATGGGTCTCTCCTCTTTTCAGTTCGCTGCAGCTAGCGACTGGAATGAACTGCAACAAACACTCAAACTGGACAGTTTTATCTCAATCTCTTCATTCAAAGACTCAATCATGGACACTCTTACTGACAGTTGTGGCTGCTTTGTGTGCTATATTGTTGTCTCTACCTTCTTGCCCTTTGTGCTGTTGTCTGTGCCCAATAATGTTTGTACCATGTTTTGTGCTGCTGCCATGTTGTGTTGCTACCATGTTGTTGTTATGTTGTGTTGTTACCATGCTGTGTTGTCATGTGTTGATGCCTTGCTGTGTTGTTGTCTTTACGTCTCTCTTTATGTAGTGTTGTGTTGTCTCTCTTGTTGTGATGTGTGTTTTGTCCTATATTTATATTGTATTTATTTTTTATTTTTAATCCCAGGCCCCGTGTCCGCAGGAGGCCTTTTGCCTTTTGGTAGGCCGTCATTGTAAATAAGAATTTGTTCTTAACCGAGTTGCCTAGTTAAATAAAGGTAAAATAAAATATTAAAATTGCAGCTAAAGGTGGTACATCCAGTTATTGAGTGTAAGAGGGCAATTACTTTTCCACACAGGGGAATTAGGAGTTGCATAACTTAGTTATTTAAATAAATAAAGTAAGTATACATTTTGCTAGCTAGGTTTCTCCAGACGGCGCCGGTGGATATTTGGTGACCTTGTGTTTCATGTGTTTGACTGTACCCAGGAGGGGCACACTTAATGACCATCTCATTTGCACGGGCTCCTCTTCTAATGATCTGTTAAAGTCCACTTAAAGAGTAATCATGGTGCCAATCCCGTTGGGCTTGTCAGGATACACTGGGGGAAAGTGATGGGAAGACCATGAAACCGTTACCAGCGCGCAGATGGTAGTCAATGAAGGTGTGGTGGGGACTTTAACTTAGCTGTTCGAATGTTGTAGCCCTGTACACTTGTACGGGTTGAAAATGGCAGATTTGGACACTGATAAGCCCCTAAATTGGAACAGCAGTGGCTGCACAGTAACATGCTATACATGACGTCAGAGCTCAGGGTCTCTGCTTCACAGCTCTGTATGGGTATTGACAGACAGCCTTCCTGAACTTGATCACTGCGGTTGACAAGAATTTGCCCCCCCATCCTTCCCACTGATTGTCTGAGTGAGGGAAATGTACATTTAAGAGTACTCAATGCATTTTGAAATATGAGATGTTGAGGATTACAATAAATACCGCCTTGATGTCATACAAGCAAGCCAAACACCCGTTAGTCCAAATGTGCACTTCACATTTCCATGCCATAAAACGCATGTAATATACAGTTTCAAACGTTTATGATCACTATGTTTGATGTACAGTTACAACATGACATGGCGTTATACCCTGGGTTGTCCTGACCAGAATGAGCCTGTGTTTGTTGTATTGTGAATAAAAATGTGTGTACCGCGCATTTGAAGGCAACTCATGAATCCATTCTATACGCATCAACATTATGATCTGCTTCTCTGCATTGCCTTTTGAAAGCCAAACACTGTAAGATTGTATTTCATATTTTAGCTAGTCATGTTGGCAGTAGAACAACATTTCAAACGAAGCCCACCTGACCCAGATTGCGATTTTATAATGGACCATTTTTACAACAACAAATAAAGATACAAGTGCGCTTGCTCTAGTTCCTCAACGGCAGAGCTTGGAGAGCTAAAATAAAAACACCTTTAGCCATAAAGGTGCATTGAAATTACTGAGGAACTTAGGAACTGTGCACACTTTGGAGAGGTGTGTAGCCACTTGGAGACACCAGTTAGACCTCTCACTCAAACGCATGTTTTTTTGCCTTTATGTTGGACCTACCCCAAACTTTCCAATAATATTCTTATCATGTTAATGAATGTATCCAGCGTAGTTTCAGCTATAATGATCAACAAATACGGCTAAAAGAACAGTAAATGTAAAACTCACTTCAAATCAACAGTGTAATGTTGTGCCAGGTGAACTCTTGACCCCAGCTTTAGTCTAATCATTTTCCCAGGATCTCCAAACTGTTCCCTTTTAATTGCTACCATTGTTATGCATATGCTTTCCATATTTCTTCTGTAAAAAAAAACATCTTAGTTTATCTATATCCATATAGGCCAATTCCCACAAGTGTAAAGGGTTAAAGTAACGCAGCGGGAATTGAAGTGTGTGTGTGTGTGTGTGTAAGATATATCCACTCGTAGTTTATTTTTTATAGTTGCCGTATAAGAAGGGTCAGCGCCCATATATTATGCTATTTTCATAATTAAATATATTGATTATAAATATTGAGGGTAATTAAATGTTTTAAGAGGTGGGGTGTAGTTCCAATTGTACTCAGGGCTGTGAACAACACCTCCGTCCATGTTGGAAATGTTCTCATGAATTAATGAATGAATAAATTCATCTTTCGGCATGTTTATTTTAATACTCATTCATAAAGAATTAAGCAGGAGATTAAGGAGATGACACTGTTTCAGGCTCAACTCAGCTTTCCTTTTATCAAGTGCTGTGTGTTTCAATCCGCAATATCTATTTATCTCAAGTCCTCAATGTCCTGAATGCACTTGGCAGAAAGTGCAAAAACAATCTGCCAAGAGTTTGCCTCGAAAACATCAAAACATCGGAAGCTAGTGCGTCAGCGTCGATTGGGGTGTAGCGACTCGCCTTAAACTTTTCAGATTGCTTTTCATCACCTGGCATGGACAGAACTGTACTGATTTCAATCAGATACAGAGACAACATGGCTAGGAGAGAGTAAATCAAAAAGTGTTGTGTCACCACTAAACAGCATCGTGTTGTTGGTCTGGATTGGGAAGACATAAGGCTGCCAGTTTCCATTGCGGTCTGTAGCTAGTGATGCTAAGGGAATTCACCAGGGACTTTCGCCTGTTCTGTTCTCCCTCAGGGGCGCTGATGAAAAATATTTTGTTCCTCCGTGGCCTGCTCACCTTCTCCTACTCTGCTAGTGTTTGTTGTAAGAGCACCAGCGTCTAGTTGGGCTTTGATCTAGTGCTGCAGAGGAACCCGCTAACACGCTACCTTATCTAATCCTTGGGATTTTAAAGGCTACTGCCGGTGTCTTGTGACGTTCCTGTTCTCAGAATGATTCTCTTCCTACTCAACTCACCAGCCCCATCACCTCTTATTGAGGATTGGACACATTCGCGCACGCACACAGACACACACATACGCACACACATGCACACGCACAGACTCATCACACACACACCACCTCCTCTCTCCTGTCTTCCACAGTAGAGTAGTCTGTCTCTGACTAAACTGTCTGAAGCCTGGGCACCTTTCCTCCTCCAACTATTCTCTCCTTTTCCACCTCCTCCCCTTCATAGCTGTCCCTGGGCTCAGCGAGGTGACAGGCGGTGTCACTGTTATAGACTGTAATGCTGGCACTGACACCTGAGGGTGACTGGGCTGATATCTCTATTAACCTTCTGGTGACGTCCTCCCCACCGCTCGGGAGCCACCAGACTGAACTTAGGGACATCAAAGTATAAGTTGTTTTTCACCCAAGCACATTTCCACGGGCTCGTTCCAGGCTGTACACACATGCCCACGCATGTATGAATATGCGCTAAACTACTAAAGGAGCACATGCACACATTAATGCACACACACACACACCATACACACGCTACATACATACACACTGAATGAATTACGTGGGTTGTGTACATGTTAGGAATCTTAATCATCTGGATTAATGAACTTAATATAACGAAACTTCAAGTAATTCAAAGAAATTGGGGCTAAACGTATTAGATTAGCATGTGCCCTTTCTCCTGACATTGATTAAATATTCCGTTCATTCACATATCTCCTCCATATCGAGGCAACTAAACATGATTTATGTCAGACATGTCCAAGCCTCTGTCATACACCGTGCATACCTAAAACCATTACACCTTTGACCCTCTGACTCCTCCCTCTGCAGGAATTCTCTCTGCTGCGATTGGATGACGTGCCCAGTGAGCGGGTGAACATTCTGGGCTTTTCCGTCTTCAACCGAACACACCCCTTCTTCCAGGATTTCCTCCTCAGCCTCAACCGTTCCTGGCAGGAAAACTGTGACCACGCCCCCTTCGCCGGCACACCGGTGAGACCAGGGTTCCGGTTTATGTAGGACAGAGAGGATTGCTCAGCAGCTAGACAGTCATATCTGAGCTCCATAATATATTTACATCTGAAGGTTCTGTGATGTTGCAGGTAGAAATGTAACAAATATACCTAATGATTCCCAATCCTACTCTAGCATGTACTATTGGAAATTGAGCTCTGTTAGTTACAGTTCTATCTGCAGCCAAAAAAGGGTTCAGATATATGCAGAAAATATATTATTCTCTAGCACAGTGTTTCTTAATCCTGTTCCTGGGAACACTTTATTTGCTATATATCTACCTGCAACCTTCTGAAAGGTTCATCCTCCTGAATACACTCCAGCTCTTTTCCCATATTATGAGGTATCCCCACACGTGTGACTGCGAGATTCGGCTTCATTACAAGCTTTTAGATCTTTGAGAATGTTCAGGCTTGAAGTCTTTTCTATGCCTTTAATACAGTTGTCTGTGTAGTCGTTAATTAGTCATTCTTAAAGATCTAATTAGTTAATTGCCACATGCCTATTAAATGAATACGTGACTGGTAGTGTAGTACATAACATTAACATAACATTCTTCCATGCTGCATTTGAAAAATGTGAACCCAATTCACCACACTTCTGTAAACGAGAAGTTTTCTGACATCAGAGCGCGACGAGGAACTCATTAATTGGGTTTATTGAATTTTTGTTTCTTAATTAAGCCCTCAAGAAAGATTTTGAAAAATCAATGGCTGCAGTTTTTTTTTTAGAAACCAGCTGTTTTTCTCCAGTTGTTTTCCCCCCCCTCATAATTAGGAGTTATCTTTAATTAATCACAGGATATTTTGTCGTAGAGCAGTGGAGGGATAACAGCTCTGAGCCCCTAATAAAACGAGAGTAGCGAGAGCGAGCTACACCTTTTCTCCCTGCTATTCATTTGCAGTGTTCCAGGGAGCTCTTTCATATCAGGTTCCATTTTTAAAAGACCCCTCTCTCTCAGCTGTACAGTGTCATGGGAATGAGGGAGGTGGTGGGACGAAAGAGAGTGTGGTGAGGAAGAATGGAGGGGGGGGGGGGGGGGGTTAGGGTTAGGGTTAGGGGGGGGGGGGGGGGGGGGGGTTACAGTGACAAAGTGTTTCAGATATTTTCAAACCTAAAAATGATTGAGATAGGTCCACATTTCGGGCCATTTGTTTTGGAGATCCAGCTACAGCATATGCCTCAATGCATGACAATCGATGGCGTACGATGGGGATTCATTTTGATATTAGACTACTTTTGAGGGATGAAAACACCTGACCAACTTTGATTTCGAAGTGACATCTCCCTTTAAGGTCACGTGGTGCATAATCGTGACTTATGATCAGGAAGCTGCTGCCATCGACTTTCCGTCCTGGAATCCAAATGGCACTGAACCACTGTACACACTCGCTCTAACTACTGTTTTCCAGCTGTTGTTTATACTTTGTTGCCTGTAGCGCAGTCCAATTCAACATTGGCCTGTGCAAGGAGGAGATATATCATAGAAATTATGATGGTTATGGGCCTTATATGGTGCTCATTGTTTACTATGCATCACAATCATCTATATGTTCCCATATCAATATGCACAACAGATCAGGGCCAGGGCGTATTGGTTTATTATACAGACATATAACGGTGAAATACTCCCTCTCTCCCTCGTATAATCTATGCCATCATGCATTTTAATTGTTTTTACATACACGGATGGGGCCTGTATGAAAACAGTCTACAGGACAAATCCCCCTTCCTGCACTTCCGCCTCCACTCCGACGGATGTGTGGTAATTGGAACAGCCAGGGCTTGCCAGCTCCAGTAGGGGTGAAAGTGGTGCAGCTTTTTTCCCCCCTCTGTCAGCACATCAGAGGATCCTAACGATCTAATGGAATATCTGACTGCTGCATGGATGGCATTTTGGGGATCGCTTGTTTTAACCCATCACTGACCGACCAGAGTGGACCCAAGGCATCAGGGAGAATGGAAGATCGGTGTGTGTTTACCACAGAATAGCCCCCTTTTCTTCCTTCCCTCCCTTCTCCTTTCTTTCTTTCTTTCTTTTACTTCTTATTTCCCTATCACCCCCCCCCCCACCCCCCTCTCAGCTATCGTCGGCGCTGCTGTTTGACGCAGTGCATGCGGTGGTGGCGGCGGTCCAGGAGCTCAACCGTAGCCAGAACGTGGGCGCCACGCAGCTCTCTTGCAAGTCCTCCAAGATCTGGGAGCATGGCACCAGCCTCATGAACTACCTGAGGATGGTAAGGGCGCCCCACTCTGGATAGGAGGGGAATGCCATTCTGTTGTTGGTCATGTTTAAGATTAAGATAAGATTCATCTTTGTGGAGCTAAATTAGACTGCAGTGTGCACTGTGATACACAGTATGCTCCCAAGTGTGTTAGTTAACATTATACTAAAAGCCATTAGGTGTGTGTATATTTTTGCAGTGGATATTCACCCAGCAGATCCCTATCCCCTAAACCTCACCTTACTGTTTGATCTACCAGCTCAATATATTTACATTGATGTATTTATATTTATGTAGAAATATTCTAGCCCTTTTCTTACCACTGTGTATATAGTCAGTCATATTGTCACATTAACTTGGGTCACTGCTAGCCTGGTCCCAGATCTGTGTGTGTTGTCATTGATACGCCTAAGACCATAGGAGTTGGTAAGACAGTACAAACAGCTCTGGGATCAGGCTAGGTCACTGCCCCTATTTCTTCATCAGTAGCCTACAGCAGGGAGAAGGGGGGCAGGGAAGGAGTTAGAGACTGGATGACTGGCTGTCACACTGTAATGCTCATAGTCCCTCATTAGGAATAAATGGCCTGTGAGTGAGCCATCAAGACACTAGAGTGTGACATGTATTGAATTTCAGACTGTTTTTTTCTTCTTTAGTAAAAGCAAATCTGAAAATGATTCATCTGTTGCCATTTAGATGTTTTACCACCGTCACTTTGTCATCACACAATCATTTCGTTTGAGACTCCCTCGTATCGATCATACTGCTGGTTTCTCAGTATCAGATGATGGGGTGGCTTAGGGTTTTGTAGCATAATTGTCAGCCCGCTTCCCTTCTGGATAATTGAATCAATAAGGAACTAAAGCCCGACCGAACCCAGACATGCATGTGAAGTTACTGACATACCTGGGTTCAAACAGTATTTATTTCCTTTCAAATACTTGGGAGCATCGGATTGAGCCTTGCCTGCAGTGCCGGATTGGCAGGGTTTGCAGTTTTCCCTTTTGGAATTACTCCATTGGCTCTGTCGCTCAAGGCAAGCTCAATCCAGCGCTGCTGAAGGATTTGAAAGCAAACTAACACTATTTGAACCCAGATTACTGACACCAAAAACAACAGTCGCGGACCAAGTGAAACACCTTAATAACATGGGAGCTTTTCTCTCCTGTTCTCTCTCTCTCTGGGATAGGTAGAATTGGAAGGACTAACGGGCCACATTGAATTCAACAGCAAAGGCCAGCGGTCCAACTACGCCCTGCGGATCATGCAGAACAGTAGAGACGGCCTAAGGCAGGTAAAGTAACCCTCCCGTTCATACAGTGTTACAGTACAATGTTTTGCCCGGTCGCAGGCCTATTCTTTTTACCACTACCCCAGAACTGCTGTGTGAAGCACTCCCTTACATCCTGTAATAGAGCTCTACGGTGCAGCAGGGAGCCATGATAATGTATTCAATTGATGTTTGGTCGTAGAAATATCCCCTTGACCCGCATGGTTTTAAGTGCTGAGGTGTCCAAAACCTCTCCACGTGCACTATTAAATATTTAGAATGCCATTTGGACTGGCGCAGGAGGCATGGCTGAATTTGAAGGAAAGGCAAAGAAAGGAGGGTTTTAATCTTGTTTTTGGTGTCGTTTACTGAGTATCTTGTTCTGAATCAGTATAGCGTTTTCAACAGTGGTGCTGTGTTTGGAAGAGTTATTAAGGAAAATGTGTTACTATAATGCCTTCCGGGACTTCACCTCAATTCACAAACCTGCATCAATTAATTTCACAGTAGGACATGTTGGTTTCATGTTGAGAGTTACATTGCTTAGTTCCAGTATACATTTGGCTAGCCATCTGTATAGACTGATTCTGGTCTGGTACTGTGCACGATCAAAGTCAAACATCTTTTGGCCTTGCCACGTCACTTGAATCTGGAAGTCTCACAATCATTCCAGTGCTCTCGCCTACTAAACATGCTGCACTGTAGCTAAAGGAAAAATCCATCCAAAACCACTAATTCCTTTAATTTATAGTGTTATTTAACACTAATATGTTAGAGCAATATTTTTATTTATTTTACTAATGTTGCATTTTGCCAATATAATAAGGTTGGTAGCTACATGGAAAATTGTTGTGGACATCTGTGGCAGCTCAAGTCGACTTCAAAATCCACGATGCAATGCTGTCTCTACGGGCTGGCTAGCTAGCTAGGTAGCAAATGTAGCTACACACAATAATACCAAAGACAATATCAGCATGTAAAATAGCTAGTTAGCTGTAAAATCACCTAAACAAACTGCACTATCAATTTAGTAGTCTGCAATCTCACTATGCTGTATCTGCAGATCAATGTGCCTCACAGAGTGGAGTCTGACATTCGCAACAGCAGATATACTTTTGAGGAGATTACAAATGTTGCACATGCTACGTTAGTGGTGCATTCTGTGTGATTCTGGGACAAGGTGCACTCTCCTTCAAGGAGTGACTGGGAGTCTATTGGGCGGTAGCTCAAGAACGCAACATTAGCATAAATTTCGTCAACAAGAAGTACAACATTACAAACCTTTTCCGAGACTGAGATAATTAACTTGGTATCTGTAATATCGTACAGCATTGGAATGGTGACAGTACGTCCTTTCGAGGACAATAGGCACGTTTATCGACATGTACACTGACTTGAGAAGGGATTGCATGACGATTAGCTTAGCGACTGCGTGACGCAGCATGACAACATGAATGCAATTGGTCGACAGTCTGCCTGGTGGGGCGTTATACTTTCCTTCATTCATTGGATTCCTATCTCCTTTCTATAATACCTCTGGCAACGGCATCATGCAATGCACCCTGGACTAAAGTAGGCAGGCAAATAGGAAAAATGTGCTAGACCCTACATTAAATTACACATTTCTCGAGGTAGGAATATGCTCAATGGCTCATTCAAGAGAAGACATGCTCTTGAGTTATGACATCGACCGGTATTGAAATCTGACATGTATGATAGACGTTTTCGCGATCTAAACGTTGTATTCCTATTAACTTCCAGTGTAACGAGAGCGACTTTATCACAGTGCTTCGTCATACCAGTCGGATTTCTGCCTGCTTGAATGCCAATAACTCCCATACACATGAAAACATGAAATGTCCCAGGGAATCGATAGAAAATCACTCAGAGATGCACAAAAAACAATGTAACATTCAAAATGGGTGAACTTTTCCTTTAATGCTGAGGGTTCGTCTTCTTTTGGCCCCAGATTCTGTTGGCTGCACATGAAGAGTGCTTTTATCCCTGAGACGGCTCTCTTTGAGATAAACGCTGGCGTTGATATTGTATCTTTGTTTTCTGTGTGTTGTCCGGCCTTGCGGCGGAGGGAGAAGTGGCAGAGACACAGCTCTCATATAGCAGGTAGTACTTTAGTCTCTACAAGTTTGCAGCATGTCCCGGAGCACCTGTCCTTGTATGACCTCTCCCCCCACTCCCCGTAGCACCCCCCTCCTCCCTCCCACAACTCCACCATTATCAATTCTCCATTGACTACACCTATGGCACCTTACTCCACATAAATGAATAAAGTGTTAGTACAAGCCTGATCGCAGATCTGTTTGTGCGGTGTAGCCAACTCCTAAGGTTGATGTTATGCCAATTGGAAATGGCTATAAGTTATGCAATAGCAGTTTACTATACAGCATCAACAGATCTGGGGACCAGGCTATACTGTAGCAGCACCACCTCTCTCCCCCTATTCCTGTCTATTCGCCACTGACTCTGGCACCTAAGGCACTTTACTCCACAGAATGTCCTAAAGCACTACTCACCCTCCTACTCCCACTTTCTTTGCATCACACGTAACAGTGTTTGTGGGTTACTGGTTGTCTCAGGAGTCGAGATGGTGGACTACCCTGAATGTTAGACACAAATACTAGATATACTGTAGCTGACAGGGTGTAGGCTTTATTGAATGTTGACTTAAACTTCTGTCTTGCTGTGTCTCTTCAAGGTCACGTCTCTCGATATATCTTAGGTATTCGATTTGATGTCTCCACTTGAAGCTTCTCCATACAATAATAGTTATACCCAGAACATGTGTACTTTGAAAATCCCCATCACCTGCCACTCAGAAAGGCTCATGACGTTCAGAAATGTATGACTATATACAGTTGAAGTCAGAAGTTTACATACACCTTAACCAAATACATTTAAACTCAGTTTTTCACAATCCCTGACATTTAATCCGAGCAAAAATTCCCTGTTTTAGGTCAGTTAGGATCACCACTCTATTTTAAGAATGTGAAATGTCAGAATAATAGTAGAAAGAGATTTATTTATTTCAGCTTTTATTTCTTTCATCACATTCCCAGTGGGTCAGAAG